>NC_025702.1:15281796-15283696 GCF_000633955.1 Camelina sativa
AATCTAGGGATTTGTAAGGTTTAATCTCAGGATTTTAATTTTTTTTTTCACACACAAGGCAACAAACATATAGGAGGAATTGGTCTTAATTTGAGAAAACAATCTGTAAAATAATAAGCCAGAATTACCATCATAATATTGGGTCCCACACTTTTTTACGTGTTTAGGCTAATTAAAGTCACTACTAATCTTTTATGTGCTCCTTTCTTTGTTTAGGAGTTAGGACCGTCACGTCTCTGTTTTCTCATGGGCCTTTTTTAAGCAAGTTTTATGGCCCAAATGTACGTTTTGATCCATGTCTTATTTTTAAACTCAAAAGATAGTCAATTTACATAAAGTTGATTAAACTGTTAATATTTTGAGTGACATTTCCTAATTACTGTATTGTATATATTTGAAAGTAGCCATTGTGGTCGAAAATTCTAATTTGTAGGTTATATTATACATTTTTTTTAAAAAAAAATTGCATTTGTAACTTGTTTCGTGAATTAAAAAAATGGTGGTCTAGCGAGGTATAGTATAAGAGATTATCAATTTTAATCACAACTTTTTTTAATAATTTAGAGATAATCAATTTAATCACACTTTTCTTAATCAATTTGAATTTTACATTATCATAATCGTTTTCCTACGTATTATTGACCCAAACTCGAATGTTATTGATTTGATTTGACTTATAAAACCATTTAACCAGTAACCAAGCCGTGATTTCTTTTACAAGATTTCGTTTACTAGTTCTAATGTTAACTAGATTACGCCCGCGTATTAACGCGGATATAAGAAAAATATGTGAAATTTTAAGTTGTATTCAAAATGTTAATTTTATTTTATTTGATTTTATTTTTAAACCCACACTCCATCTTGTAATACAATTTCTTTCCATATTACATGATAATAAAATTAGATTTTCATTCTACGCACTCAGTCCCAATGAGTAACATTTATAATTTTCATATTAAAAAAATGTGTTTTATATCAAATTTATATCTTACTTAATATGTTTTTAAGCTAAAAATTAATAAAACATAATTCTCAAAGAAATAACTGAAAACGAATTTTATCTCATATTTGAAAAAGTAACAATATCTTAAATATATTTGTTTCATATTTTGTAATCTTATACGTAATAATTTTACTTATTGTCCAACTAATTTTAAATAAAATTATACTAATATTGTCGTAAATTAATCAAAAATTCAAAGACGTTATTATGAGAGAAATTATTTGTTTATGTAAAGGTGAGTATCTAAAATCCTTTTTCTTTTAGGATTAATAACTGACAGTATAATTTATTTAATTATGGTATTATAATAATTAATTGTATAATTTTCTTAATTCTTTTTCGTATAGAATTAGTAATTTAAAATTAGAATTTGTTATATATATATATGAACTATCTTTTATATTTCTTAATTTTTTTAAAAATTTTAATTTCTTATAATTTACAAATATGTAAAATAATGTTTTTGTATAACGCATGATAAAATATTTAATTGTTAAAATTGACACGTATCACGATCACATGAGTTACTAACTTTGAAAACTAAGGTTTATATCATAACATAATATTGAATATGTTATCAAATCATTCACATATTGAAAACCTTAAGGAAATTACATTAATTTACTATTTTGATTATCTTATTTTCTTATATTATGTTAATAACTAATTTTAACACTTTTTTTTCAGCATCACTAATTTCAACACATTAAACCTTTTTATACTTTAATCACTTTTCTGTATAATTTTTTTTATAATATATGATTATAATAAATAATAATTCCAATTAAATTGCAAATATTTTCCTTATTAATTTCACATATTTTCCTTATTAATTGTACATATTTTCCTATTGAAATTAGTAATTTAATATATAACTTTCCTATTAGAAGTAGTGAT
>NC_025702.1:15284879-15285890 GCF_000633955.1 Camelina sativa
TTGTGTTGTAATTTAATTTTACTTCATTTTAAATTACAAGATTTCATATCTGATTACATTTTCAATATATACACTTTTATCAATTAGTCATATTTGTTAATACAATCTACAATATTAATTTATATAGTTGCTTGTATAAATTATAATAGTATAAATCATCTATTATAAGATATGATTGTAATAATTATTATATTTTTAACTAATATTAATTAAGAAATATTAATCTATAATTTAAAGTCATACATAATGGAAATTATAAGATATAAAATTATATTTTATGATTTAATTAGTTTTTAAATTATTTTGGATTAGAAAGGGAGGCATGTGTCTTATACTCTTAGTCTCTTATGTGACACCCACATAAGAGGTTGTTAAGAATTTCTCAAAATAATATTGGATCCCACTTTATATGTTTTATGCTAATTAATTAATGTCACTAATCCAATTCTATCTTATGAGCTCTTTTCTTAGTTTAGACCGCCACGTGACTATTTTCTCATAGATCTTTTCAAGCAAGTATCCACGCCAATTTTTTTTTCCTACAATTTTTTTGGTCGTCTCAACTTTCATTAACGCGGGGAAATAAAGTTCCATAAGTAGTAGTAGTTGCTTTTTTTTTTGATCTTTTTACTGCAGGAGTTTGAGAGTCAATTTTCGTAAAGTTTATCAACTATTAATATTTTGAGTAATATTTTTATATATTTGAAATAAATGTTTAAGAACTATAAAAATCAATTCGAATTAGTTCTCAGAGGTAAAGTGTAATTAGCTATTTTGATTGAATCATCATACATGCATGTCCTAGATGTATATATATAAGGATATATATATATATATATTGCTATTATGATATGTAATTGTTTAAAAGTAGCAATTGCGATTGAGAATTCTAATTTGTAGGTTATACATTAAAAAGAAATGTGTTTGTAACTTATTTCGTGAATAAAAAAATGGTGATCGTCTAGCGAGGTAGTATATATAAAGAAAAAGATTAGTTTTTTTTGCGCCCTT
>NC_025702.1:15286535-15287839 GCF_000633955.1 Camelina sativa
TATATATATATATACACTCAAACCCTTTTATTACGTCTCGAGTATAATCTTCTCAGTGCCGATAATGAAATCAAATAATATTTTAATATGATCATTCAATTTTCTGTAACTCTTAATTAGTCTCTAATATATACACTGTTTAAAGAGTATTGCGATTGTTAGAAGAAAACCTACCACTTTTTACCGTTCGAAACCACATTTTCACTATGTTTTACTCTTAAGATAGCTTTGACAGATATTATTAAAATTTGGATGTCGATGTCGTTCTTGAAGGTCGAAAACCAATAATTTTAGATTCATATATAAGGTCGAAAACCAATAATTTTAGATTCATATATATATATATACAAAATTCTTGGTTATAAGAAAAAACTACCATAACATTAACATTAACTCATTAGTCTTTATTGTCTTTCGAATGAATAATTGAATAGCGCTCTAAGGCTTAAGGTTCAAATTTTTTTTATTCGGAATCATGTTTTTGGTCCAGATGTTTTAGATAATTATTATTATTGTTATTATTATTTTTTTTGTTAAAGTAGATAATTCTTCTTATCAAAAGAATTTTTTGTTTAATATATTACATTTGTAAATATATTTATTTAGTATAACATTTATAGTACAAACTTATATTGGTTTGAATTAATCAAGTTTATGAAAGTTTAAAATATTAACCGTTTCACCATAAAGTTTAGATTGACATGATGGCAGATCTGGATTGAATGTGAAGCAAATTAGTGATTGGTTAGATTTTTATCAAAATCTTAAATCATCAGACCAGATAAAAACCACAAAAAAAAAGGATAGTTCTCAAAAATAGCACAAATTTATTTTTTTTTCTTTCACAGTTCGCACATACTCTTCATTTTTTCAGATTTAGCACACGCGGGTCAAACCCGTCCCGGTAGCCTTACTCCAAAAGAGATATAATATTTGTTTATCTATAAAAACTCGTCTCTTGAAATCTTTAGAAAATAATATTAAAAAATATATAAGATTTTATATTTTTTAATATGTTAATTTTGAAATTAAGAAATCTTCAATATACATTAGTCTTATATATCAGAAATTTTCTATTTGGAAAACTGAAAATTAGGATTTGCATAAGTTTAAATATTTTATAGTTTAAAATAAATTTAAGATGCCATCAAATTGTTTTTTAAAGATTTTCCAATATCTATTATTCAAAATTCATTTTCAAGATTTTTTTAGTCAAAAAAATTAAACAAAAAGAAATAATAGTATTATTTATATTTTTTGAAAATATGATTAAAATATATTTGGAATCACTGTAAAAAAAAAAA
>NC_025702.1:15289495-15290443 GCF_000633955.1 Camelina sativa
TTTAATTTCTTATAATTTACAAATATGTAAAATAATGTTTTTGTATAACGCATGATAAAATATTTAATTGTTAAAATTGACACGTATCACGATCACATGAGTTACTAACTTTGAAAACTAAGGTTTATATCATAACATAATATTGAATATGTTATCAAATCATTCACATATTGAAAACCTTAAGGAAATTACATTAATTTACTATTTTGATTATCTTATTTTCTTATATTATGTTAATAACTAATTTTAACA
Source organism: Camelina sativa (assembly GCF_000633955.1). Taxonomy (NCBI): domain Eukaryota; kingdom Viridiplantae; phylum Streptophyta; class Magnoliopsida; order Brassicales; family Brassicaceae; genus Camelina; species Camelina sativa. Next base: position 15,289,748 of record NC_025702.1, read on the forward strand.
CTTTTTTTTCAGCATCACTAATTTCAACACATTAAACCTTTTTATACTTTAATCACTTTTCTGTATAATATATGATTATAATAAATAATAATTGCAAGTCAATTGCAAATATTTTCCTTATTAATTTCACATATTTTTCTTATTAATTGCAAATATTTTCCTATTGGAATTAGTAATTTAATATTTAACTTTCCTATTAGAAGTAGTGATATAATAGATTACTTTTGGTTTCTATACTTTTTAAAATATTAATTCTAATTGTTTTATTTTTAGGATTTTTTAATATTCCTAATAATTATTAAATAAATTTTTTTTTCACACATGTCAAAATATAAACGATATACTTAGACACATGTCGCGACCATATGAATTACTAACTTTCAAAACTAAGGTTTATATAATAAGAATAAATATGGATATTTAAAATATTTTAGTTGTGTTTGGTTATTAGGATAGTAGAGAAAGTTAACTAAACTTGTTTGTATATGAATATAAGCATTAAATAGCATTAAATAGCATTCAATGTAAAAAGTTTCCAAAAAACATTTTTGAGCAAAAACTGCTGCAAAAATACTAATATAGATGTGTACAATTTAATTGTTTTCTTTACTTGCTTGTAAACAACAGTGGGGAAATACTTTGGTGTTAACATCATAAATATAATAAAAATAAAAATAACGCTTTCTTTATTATTTT
>NC_025702.1:15292331-15344315 GCF_000633955.1 Camelina sativa
TAATTCTCAAAAATAGCACAAATTTATTTTTTTCTTTCACAGTTCGCACATACTCTTCATTTTTCCAGATTTAGCACACGCGGGTCAAACCCGTCCCGGTAGCTTTACTCCATAAGAGGTATAATATTTGTTTATCTATAAAAACCTGTCCCTCGCAATCTTTAAAAAATATATAAGAATTTCTATTTTTTAATATGTTAAGTTTGAAATTAAGGAATCTTCAATATACATTAGTTTTATATATCAGAAATTTTCTATTTGGAAAACTGAAAATTAGGATTTGCATAAGTTTAAATATTTTATAGTTTAAAATAAATTTAAGATGCCATCAAATTGTTTTTTAAAAATTTTCCAGTATCTATTATTCAAAATTCATTTTCAAGATTTTTTTAGTAAAAAAATTAAACAAAAAGAAATAATAGTATTATTTAAATTTTTTGATAATATGATTAAAATATATTTGGAGTCAGTGTAAAAAAAAAAAAAAACCTTGGGGGGGGGGAGAATTTTATTTACCAGAAACCATGTTGACATTAGTCATCTTCTTTCTTTGCTTTGACATTAGTCAATCTTCATGAAACTGTGTTGACATTACCAGAATTTTATTTACCAGAAACTTACCAGAATTTTATTTACCAGAAACTGTGTTCACATTAGTCAATCTTCATGAGTCGAGAAATCTCGATAGAATCTAGGGATTTGTAAGGTTTAATCTCAGGATTTTAATTTTTTTTTTCACACACAAGGCAACAAACATATAGGAGGAATTGGTCTTAATTTAAGAAAACAATCTGTAAAATAAGCCAGAAACAATCTGTAAAATAAGCCAGACTGGATTACCATCATAATATTGGGTCCCACACTTTTTTATGTGTTTAGGCTAATTAAAGTCACTACTAATCTTTTTTTTCTTTTTTTGGTGAATGACGAGGAGGAAAACCTCCCAGCTTTTATTATTAAAAAATCAAAAATTATGCTCTAACAAGACGAGGATATGCAGGTCCTGAAAAGTCTGCAATCAACAGCGGTTCAACAACAGAAGGAACCGTATGTAAAACATGATAACCTAAAGGCAACGTAAAAGCATAAGTAGCTAACCCATCCGCTAGGCGGTTAGCTTCCCTATACATGTGAGTAACTCGAACTATCCAGTCCCGTGAGATGAAGCCATATGACAGACGCACCAGGAAGAACAACAGGTGAGAGTCACCAATCCCCGTTGTGAGAAAACGAACCACCTACTCAGAGTCTAACTCCAACTCCACTCGATCAACCCGTCGCTCCCATGCTAAGAGCAGACCATAATACACACCCCATAACTCAGCCAAAGGTGCAGAACAACGACCAATATTAAGCGCAAATCCCTCACACCAGCTTCCCATTCCATCCCGTAGTACACCACCCGCAGTAGCGAGCCCTGGGTTGCCCCTTGATGAACCATCTGTATTCACCTTATACCACCCAACCCGAGGTAGCAACCACTTTACTTAACACTCTCTTTTCTGTTGCTACTCCTTGCGTCCCTACAATCGCAGCTACTACCGCCTTAGACAAGTCTCTAAGAAACTTAACTCTATCCCGCCAAAGAGAGTTATCTCCAAACACATTCCCACACCTCCATTTCCACGCCCACCAGACCGTCAACGCAAACAACACAGACCAGGAATCACGAACTGAACCACCTGCAATACTAAGATTTGTGTATAACCATTCCAACAAAGTCTGGGAGAAGAAAATCTGGTGCCTCCTTCGAGGCACAAGCCGCTGCCACACCCCCGCCATTGCAGGGCAATCTCGAAGTACATGTATAATCGTTTCTATACCACCTTTACAGACTTGACAAATCTCATTATCACACAAATGATGGCGATACCTCTATGTGTTCGTCATAATGATTTGTCTCGCAGCTTGCCAGATGAAAAGTCTCACCCTCTCTGGCACGGTGGCTTTCCACACTTTATCATAGAATACACCCATGTTTTGTGCTGACTGAGTATCCCGTGTCAACATAGCATAGGCCGAACTAACTGAAAAATTCCCATCCATTGCCTCACTCCAAGACAACCTATCTCGAGCTCCAGTCACTATATCCAAACCCACTGACGCTAACTCCAACCTCTGATCAATCACCAAATAAGGTGCAATATGATCCCATAGCCACCCCACACCATCCTGCCAATAATCACGAATTGTAGCCCTCTCATACCCAACAGGCAACGGTTGTGTAACAAGATCCACCAAAGGTTTATTCAGTAACCAACGATCAGTCCAAAACTTCACAGTCCTGCCATCCCCAACGACCCAACTAAGACCCATAAGAATCACCTCCGGCAGTCCAACACAAATACTACGCCACGTCGAAGACCAGTGACTCTTGCTCTGCAACCAACCCGTGTCATGAACACTACCAACCTTATACTTAGCTCGGACCACCCTTGCCCATAGACTAGTCTGATCATGAAATAACCTCCAACCTATTTTTGCAAGCATAGCCTTATTTATTTCCCCCGACACTCTTATCCCTAAACCACCCGCACACTTAGGTCTGCAAACTTTTTCCCAAGAGACAAGGTGTATCTTCCTCTTCTCCGATGTAGAAGCCCACAAAAAGTCACGAGAAATCTTGTCTAAACGACTAAGAGTGCTTGCAGGAAGCTTGATCGTACTTCATCGTATGAATTGGTATCGAAGACAACACTGACTTCGTAAGAGTCAACCTGCCCGCAAAACTCAAACATCTGCCCTTCCATCCTGTTAAACGAGACGCGACTCTCTCAACAACACTACTAAAAGTCTCCTTATTGATTCGTTTTTGCAACAGCGGCATTCCCAAATAGTGCCCAAGTTCTCTCATTGTTCTGATATCACTCTCAGCACTGATCAGATTACCCATTTCACGAGACACATTAGCAGAGAAGAAGATTTTTGACTTCTCAAGACTCACTTCCTGCCCCGACGCCAAACAGAACCTTTCCAACACCTTACGCACTATGCGTATTTGAGCAACCAAAGCTTCAGCGAACAAAATTAAATCACTACTAATCTTTTATGTGCTCTTTTTTTTGTTTAGGAGTTAGGACCGTCACGTCTCTGTTTTCTTATGGGCCTTTTTTAAGCAAGTTTTATGGCCCAAATGTATGTTTTGATCCATGTCTTATTTGTTAAACTCAAAAGATAGTCAATTTACATAAAGTTGATTAAACTGTTAATATTTTGAGTGACATTTCCTAATTGTTGTATTGTATATATTTAAAAGTAGCCATTGTGGTCGAAAATTCTAATTTGTAGGTTATATTATACATTTTTTTTAAAAAAATTGCATTTGTAACTTGTTTCGTGAATTAAAAAAAATGGTGGTCTAGCGAGGTATAGTATAAGAGATTATCAATTTTAATCACAATTTTTCTTCCAATTTAATCACACTTTTCTTAATCAATTTGAATTTTACATTATCATAATCGTTTTCCTACGTATTATTGACCCAAACTCGAATGTTATTGATTTGATTTGACTTATAAAACCATTTAACCAGTAACCAAGTCGTGATTTCTTTTACAAGATTTCGTTTACTAGTTCTAATGTTAACTAGATTAGGCCCGCGTATTAACGCAGATATAAGAAAAATATGTGAAATTTTAAATTGTATTCAAAATGTTAATTTTATTTTATTTGATTTTTTCCAGCATCACTAATTTCAACACATTAAACCTTTTTATACTTTAATCACTTTTCTGTATAAATTTCTTTTTAATATATGATTATAATAAATAATAATTGCAATTAAATTGCAAATATTTTCCTTATTAATTTCACATATTTTCCTTATTAATTGCACATATTTTCCTATTGAAATTAGTAATTTAATATATAACTTTCCTATTAGAAGTAGTGATATAATAGATTACTTTTGATTTCTATACTTTTTAAAATATTAATTCTAATCCTTTTATTTTTAGGATTTTTTAATATTCCTAATAATTATTAAATAAAATTTCTTTTCACACATGTCAAACTATAAACGATATACTTAGACACATGTCGCGACCATATGAATTACTAACTTTCAAAACTAAGGTTTATATAATAAGAATATATATGGATATTTAAAATATTTTAGTTGTGTTTGGTTATTAGGATAGTAGAGAAAGTTAACTAAACTTGTTTGTATATGAATATAAGCATTAAATAGCATTTAATGTAAAAACTTTCCAAAAAACAATTTTGAGCAAAAACTGCTGCAAAAATACTAATATAGATGTGTACAATTTAATTGTTTTCTTTACTTGCTTGTAAACAACAGTGGGGAAATACTTTGGTGTTAACATCATAAATATAATAAAAATAAAAATAACGCTTTCTTTATTATTTTAATCTTAATATATCTTATATTGTATTATAAATTAGCATTATATTAATAATAATAGATATTATATTATATCTTGATATCGCAAAGCATAAACATATATTCAAGCTCGTGTACATCCTGAATTCGTTCAATTTGTTTCCTTCTCAACCGTCTGTCCACACAAAGAAACACCAAATAAGATTCTCATGACAGTAAACTTGGTTTACCTATATCACTATGATTGGTTCAAAAAATATCAAGCAATTGCAGATGATAAAACTAGTAAATATGTTCCTCCACATGAAGATCAGTAAATACTAAATACCAATACATAATTGAAACATTAGGTATGTTATTGCGGGCTGAACCAGACAGTTTCCTCAGATAAGGTATTCAAGAGCAAGTGAAACATTTTCTAAGTCCACATTCCTCCCCCTCTATTTAAATACCCCAACAATACATTAACATGCAAAAGTTCTTTTATATATTGACAACACGTTCAAGCTCATTCATGTCCTACCTTTTCTACCATGCTAACCAACTATGCTCATAGACTTAAGACTGGAAAAACAAGAATATCGATTTATAAAACTGGGAATTTATGTTTGCTATAGTATATAGTGGTAAAATGTTACATGCAAAAGAAATGTCTTTCTGTTCATATCTTTGCTCTTCACCATTAGGTTGTTCATCTGCTCATCTTGGCCTTTCAAGAATATCATTGTATTTTTGCTGCAAATACAAAACAAAAGTTCAGTTTTAGGGAGATGAAAACATCCATCATATGCGTAAGACAATCTTCTGTTTTGAGGTTTTTCCAGAAGAAGCAAAGCTCATTGACATAATAGTATATTATTTTTGGACAACATAATTACGCATATTATATATTTGGTCAATCTATCAGCAATAAAAAAACTTAGAAGAGAAATAGCAAAATCTTTTGCTGGATTACACACTTACAAGGATAAACTTTCTCTGATTTAACTTTTGCTGGATTTTGAACAGACTATATGCTTGGTCCTGAAGAATATAATTACGGAGAAATAGCAAAATCAGTTTAAGATCAAATCCACTCACAATCAACTTGATCATAAAATTATGATACTAGTAAAAATTAATTCATGGAGAATCATTTGATTGGAGATTATAATGTCCACTTGATTGAGCATATAGCTAAAGTTCTTAACAAAATTCACTTGAAATGTAAGAGCAGATACAGTTGAACAAGTGGGGAACCTCGGCTAAATATGGCGAAGTCTCACTTGAGTCTTCGTTGTGATGATTAGGTTCTTTCTTATGGAATACAGATTTGAGTTTTTCCATCGCCTTTCTCATCTTGTTCGGTTCTTTCTTTCCATCTTCTATCAATGTTAAACCATGTGAAAAAACAAAATTGAGACTTGTACTAGAATCAAGAAACAAATAAACTAAAAAATCAGCATTGATCATATTTGAAAATTACACAGTGAAAACTAAAACCTCCAAGAAGAATTTTTACCAGAAACTATGTTAACACCACTCATCTTCTTTGTCTGAACAATGATGAGAGAATGAGAGAAATCGATGAAATCTAGGTATTTATAAAGTTTATATCTCAGAAGTAGAATTTGAGAAAAGAAAGTGTATGATTTAAACAAGGCAAGACAACATATAGGGCATAATTTGAAAACATATGTAAAGACCACATGTAATCTCTTATTAATATAATATTTCTTATTTTTAATGCATTTTACTTATATAATTTTTTAAATGATTGTATATCTTCATTGGTGAGAGACTCATCAATATAATAATTACTTTTTGTGTTGTTTAATTTGTGTAGTAATTTAATTTTACTTCATTTTAAATTACAAGATTTCATATCTGATTACATTTTCAATATATACACTTTTATCAATTAGTCATATTTGTTAATACAATCTACAATATTAATTTATATAGTTGCTTATATAAATTATAATAGTATAAATCATCTATTATAAGATATGATTGTAATAATTATTATATTTTTAACTAATATTAATTAAGAAATATTAATCTATAATTTAAAGTCATGCATAATGGAAATTATAAGATATAAAATTTTATTTTATGATTTCTAAAACAAAATAATAATAATGACATAGAAACTATTTAATTAACTTTTAAAATTATTGTGGAGTTGATTTATATAATAAAATAAAGAATTATTTAGAAAGGGAGGCATGTGTCTTATATTCTTAATCTCTTCTGTGACACCCATATAAGAGGTTGAAAAGAATTTCTCAAAATAATATTGGATCCCACTATATAGGTTTTATGCTAATTAATTAAAGTCACTAATCCTATCCTATCCTCTTTTTTTTGACAAACATCCTATCCTATCCTATCTTATGTGCTCTTTTCTTAGTTTAGACCTGCCACATGACTATTTTTTCATGGGTCTTTTCAAATAAATATCCACGTCCAATTTTTATTTTTTTTTCTCCCCAATTTTTTTTGTCGTCTCAACATTCATTCACGTAGAGAAATATTGTTTCATATGTAGTAGTTGTTGTTTTTTTTTTGTCTTTTTACTTTGTCTTTTTACTGCAGGAATTTGAAAGTCAATTTTAATAAAGTTTATCAACTATTAATATTCTGAGTGACATTTTTTATATATTTAAAAATAAATGTTTAAGAACTATAGAACAAAATTCGAATTAGTTCTCAGAGGTAGAGTGTAATTAGCTATTTTAATTGAATCACCATACATGCATGTCCTAGCTGTATATATATATATATATATTGCTATTATGATATGTAATTGTTTAAAAGTAGCACTTGCGATTCAAAATTCTAATTTGTAAGTTATACATTAAAAAGAATTGTGTTTGTAAATTATTTCGTGAATAAAAAAATAGTGATCGTCTAGCGAGATAATATATATAAGAAAGAGATTAGTTATTTGCGCTCTTCGCTTCCATTTTTCTTTAATACGAAAACTGTATATCAAAGATTCCAAACAATCACAAATTTATTTGAAAAAAAAAAAAAGTAAAATAAAATGTTACTTGACCATGCATTTAATTAGTAATAGCTCATAAGCTGTAAAGTCCATGTCGTGTACCTGACTTATCGGTGCAGTTTTAGACATCCATTTCAAACTTTGACCTATTGGTCTTAGGTCAAGCCATGACAAAAGGGAAGAATGATCTCCTTTTATGTAATATCATTTACTCATAATATGAAATCGACATTAAGGAATGTGACCCACCTCGTCGACAAAAGAGAAGAATGAATATTAGTGAATAGCTCATACAAATTATGAAACCGATATTCAATATGTGGCTAATCTACATAACTATAGTATTTTCAATAGTTATAATATCAGACTTTATGATCACGTATTATGTAGTTATATTTCACCAATGCGAGAACTTTAACATATATATAATTAAACAATAGAAAAAAAAAAGAAAAAAAAGTAGACAAGAATATTCAAGTCGAAATACACGTAATTGTGGTCTTACTTGTTGTAAAGTGATAATCCACTATTTGGGGATGGTGTTTTTACCCTTTCTTACGCCTCGAGTACTATAACTCTTAATTAGTATAATATGATCATTCAATTTTCTATAACTCTTAATTAGTCTCTAATGTATACATTGTAACATTGGTTAATGAGTATTGCGATTGTTAAGTGAAAAAAGTGGCACTTTTTTTTTTTGGTCCAACTGTTTTAGAAATTCTTCTTATCAAAAGCATTTTTTCAGGACTGCCAATAACAATTAAATATTGAGGGTTATAGGTGCACTTCAACGTCATATGACACCTATCAAAGAAAACAAGGATGATTGTTGTATGCGTAATCGTTATAATATACTACACACTTGTGTTATTTTGTGTCTGGTAAAAGGCGACCAAAGTGAGATAAATATACCAACAACTTTAAACTAACGCGTACGCACGCTGCTGTACGATCTAGTAGAAAACTAGTAGTAGAAGAAGAAGAAACTGTTTTGGGAAAACCAAAAGTAAAAGGACTTGACCGCAATTGGTTGACTCTGCATTTACATATCACGATTCCGAGGAAAACGTAAAACCTTTGAATCAAGACTCGAAGAAAAATCTTCCGTGCGTATCCTAAGGTCCAATCTCAATTTTTGTTCTCACCAAAATAAAATAAAACGCTAATAATTACATCATACATTATATATGTTAGTGTAGAAGAGACAAAAGACACACAATTTTTAACGAGATTCAACAAATGCCTACGTTCTCAAACTTTATTGGTAATATTTCTTGAGCACAATTATAGTTAGTGCTCAATATTGGACTTATACAAACCTAAGATCTTTTCTTACTTTGTTCCCAATCTATTCCNTAAAGTGATAATCCACTATTTGGGGATGGTGTTTTTACCCTTTCTTACGCCTCGAGTACTATAACTCTTAATTAGTATAATATGATCATTCAATTTTCTATAACTCTTAATTAGTCTCTAATGTATACATTGTAACATTGGTTAATGAGTATTGCGATTGTTAAGTGAAAAAAGTGGCACTTTTTTTTTTTGGTCCAACTGTTTTAGAAATTCTTCTTATCAAAAGCATTTTTTCAGGACTGCCAATAACAATTAAATATTGAGGGTTATAGGTGCACTTCAACGTCATATGACACCTATCAAAGAAAACAAGGATGATTGTTGTATGCGTAATCGTTATAATATACTACACACTTGTGTTATTTTGTGTCTGGTAAAAGGCGACCAAAGTGAGATAAATATACCAACAACTTTAAACTAACGCGTACGCACGCTGCTGTACGATCTAGTAGAAAACTAGTAGTAGAAGAAGAAGAAACTGTTTTGGGAAAACCAAAAGTAAAAGGACTTGACCGCAATTGGTTGACTCTGCATTTACATATCACGATTCCGAGGAAAACGTAAAACCTTTGAATCAAGACTCGAAGAAAAATCTTCCGTGCGTATCCTAAGGTCCAATCTCAATTTTTGTTCTCACCAAAATAAAATAAAACGCTAATAATTACATCATACATTATATATGTTAGTGTAGAAGAGACAAAAGACACACAATTTTTAACGAGATTCAACAAATGCCTACGTTCTCAAACTTTATTGGTAATATTTCTTGAGCACAATTATAGTTAGTGCTCAATATTGGACTTATACAAACCTAAGATCTTTTCTTACTTTGTTCCCAATCTATTCCCAACCCACTAAGAGATCCCTAAGATCAACAACACTGATCTACACCCACGACTCTCACTTAGAAACAAAAACCCTCACCCTTTTCTTCTAAAGATGCCAAAAGGTTTACAAGGTTTTTCCTCTATTTTTTACGTTATAAAGAGATAAGTTTCTAAGTCCTACACCCTCTATATATATTAAGAGCTCAAGTTTACCTTGACAAAGCATCCTGAAATATCAACCATCAGCACAAGACTTTGATCAGTCGTCAAACAAACAATTGTCTTTCTTCTTATTTATCTGGTATGTGAGACGACATCCTTTGGCTCAACATCTCGGTCTCCAACATTTTCTCCATTGGCCTGAATCTTGGAATTTCTCATGCACATGTCTTAGATGTCGTCTCTTGCTTTGAACACCTCTCTGATTCCTTGAGTAGCCACAGTCAGAATACAAACGTCTGTCCCTTGATGCATGCTTTGTGTAGTGTTCAGGATGATAGAAATCATGCTTCTTGATCCAAACTTGATTGAATCTTTGACCCTCTTTGTAAAATTTCTTCCTTCTCATGACTTGTGTCACCCTCTTCAAGAACTTGTAACACTGAGCTTTGATATGACCAGATTTCATACAATACCAACAACCAATCACTCTTCTCTTAAAGTTATTGTGTACAGACGCCTACCAAGATTTCAGCCGGTTGTCACTGGTCTCCTTGCTGACTGACATGTTTCGGACCTTTGACGGAGATATACAGAGACTTGAATCTACAACTTTTGAAGCCAAGGTTTCTCCTTTAACAAACTGAGTAGTTGCACTAGAATCACTCCCATGGTAACCCAAACCCTATCTGACATTACATGTTCTACCAGTTGTCAGAAACTTGTCAAGATCCTTTGCTCCTCTGCTCAACATCTTGATGCTTCTTAAATGATCTTCTAAACGTTTTTCTAAATCACAAGACTTTACTTTCTCCGGAGCTAGATCTTCTTCCAGATTTGAAATTTTGCTTAACAAGTCATTCTTCTCTGTGACAAGCCTCTGATTTTCCTTTTCCCTTTGTATCAGATCTTTCCTCAGTGTGTTGATTTGATCATTCAGCAACAATTTAAGTTCTTCTTCTGTTGGCTCAGAGTCCTGATCCGTAAAACACATTGTTCCATTATCAGACTTTCCAGTTCCAACTTATCAGAAGCAAGTTCCTTTTTGGCGAATGCAGACTCTTGAACCCTTTCTCCCTCACTAAAGGACAATCTGATTCAAAATAATCAAAGCCCTGTCAACCATGTCACTGAACCTTATTCCTTTTCTGTTCTCCTATAATCTTCAAACTTTTGCGTCCTTTATGCACCACAAAACTCTTAAGTTCTCCTATTTTACTAGCCATTGTGTTCTCTTCACTATCACAAACTGAGAAACCATCAATTCCTTGTGTGTTCTTACCTACATCAGACGATAAGTATTGCAACTCATAGTTTAGCAATCTACTTGTTACCTCCTGAAAAGACATATTGTCTATATCAAGAGCAACATCCATCGCAAAAATCACAAGATGATATCTATGAGCTAAACCCCTCCACAGTTTCTTGACCAACTTCCTGTTTTTGTAATTCTTTCCAAGAGCTCTAGCTTCATTCGCAATAGCATAAATTCTACCACTAAAAGCAGTAATGTTCTCGAACTCATACATCCTTAGGTTCTCAAACTCAAAAGCAAGAATATCTAACCTTGATTGTTTCACACTTGTTGTACATTCAAAGATAGTTTGCAGAATCTCCCAAGCCTATTTAGCAGATGTACAACCTTGAATCAATGAGAACTGATCCATGCGAACGCCACCAAATATTGCTGAAAGTGCCAGAGAATTCAATCTGTACAAAGCTTTGTCAGATTTTGACCACTCTGTGTTGGGTTTTGCAACAACCACCTGATTTCCGTCAGAATCAACAGTAGTTTGTTTCGGCGACTCTCATCCAAGTTCGACTGTTGTCCATGCATCTTCATGAATTCCTTTAATTCTATGCATCATCAACACCTTCCACATCCCATAATAATCTGGATCTGACACCAATAAGTCCTTTGCCATGAATAACATCGATTGTGCCTCCATGTTCTTCTTCCCAAAATCTTCACATGTTTGTTGAGTCAGACTCTGCACAGATGTCTGCTCTGATACCACTTGTTAGTGTAGAAGAGACAAGAGACACACAATTTTTAACGAGGTTCAGCAAATGCCTACGTCCTAACACTTTGTTGGTAATACTTCTTGAGCACAATTACAGTTAGTGCTCAATATTGGACTTACACAAACCTAAGATCTTTTCTTAGCTTGTTCCCAATCTATTCCCAATCCACTAAGAGATCTCTAAGATCAACAACACTGATCTATACCCAGGACTCTCACTTAGAAACAAAAACCCTCACCCTTTTCCCCCAAAAATGCCAAAAGGCTTACAAGGTTTTCCTCTCTTTTTTATGTTCTAAAGAGATAAGTTTCTAAGTCCTAGACCCTCTATATTTAAGGGATTTCATGCCTCTCCCAAGGCTAACAACTTTCCTAAAATCAAGAGGAAATATTCTATTTAATTTTATTCTTTGTTAAACGAATATTTCCTAATCCCATTAAATCTTCTAAATATCTTCAAGCTTCCTTTTTCTTCGTGTTTTACCTCCAAGTAATATCCCAAAACGTGCCTGAAGTATATCTTCATAAATTTTCAAAACCAAGACATACAAACAAAATCAACAGTCCTCTGATGTTTTTTTATCGGACAGACGCTTGTGCATACATCAAACACCTATGCCGAGACAGAAGCTTGTGCAGACATATTTTGTACAGCTTCCTGAACTTCATTTTCAACTTGAGCTTGCTCACATACACTTACAATATAGCCAAGAAGAGACATAACCAGAAACAGAGTTCTTCTTTTTGTCTTTAATAGGTAGTGTGTCTCTGTTTTATACAAAAAATAACTTTCGACGAAACTTCTTCAGATTGTAAACACAGTGTAAGTATCTTCCGCAATCTTTGGATTACAATCCTAAAACAATTTTCATTTTCTCCAACTCCTGTCTGAATCTTTACTTATATTTTTTACAGGTAATTAGATTCAATAGCTTTGTCTTTAGTAAAACAATGTATAAGATAATATAAGATAATGTTCGGGTCTTCATGGCCTAATGGTAAGGATGGGCTCTGGTTGCAAATACAATCTGAGTTCAAACCCTGCTGGAGGGAACTATCTCAGAAATTTTCGGACACCCACATGGGTATGTGTCCTTGCTTTTGACCCATTTGAATATCCGGAAGGGGATGGGTTGCCCTTTCCCCAGGAGATTAGTCTGGGCCTATGTGGGTTTGGGATTACTCCTGAGTTAACAAAAAAAAAAATCAATGTATAAGATAACTAGATTAGGACCCGTCCGATGTGCGGGTTTATAATTTTTAAAATAAAATTAACTTTATCAAAGAATATAAAGTAAATATTTTTAGTAAGTAAATAGATACACTGAGGTGTCCAATGTGATATTTGATGTAAAAGATGTGACTTTATGGTTAAACTATTAATCCCATTTTTACTTTGAATGTCCTCGTTCGTGTGAAGTTTGGGATTTATCTCTGACTCCGGTCTTGTCAGAAGGGTTTACCATATGAGTCGGTGTACTCGAATTTGGATTTTGTTTTCTGGAGGGACGCCTCTCAACAGGGTGATCCTGATCAACTTCTTCAATTACCATGGATTTTATGAGCAATCTGGAAGCCATAAAAAAATCAAGGTTAAGAGATAGAGGTGAATGATATAATTACTCAGACTTTGGACGATAATTTAGCCTGGCAATAGGCGCTCTCTTTTACGACAGTCATGTCAGCTCCATCTTCGTATTCAGATGTCCAGGTTTCTTCACCTCGTTGTCATATTGATGGTTCTTGGAAAGCAACCAATGTGCATTCATGATTGAGCTGGTGGTGTTGCGTTGGTGAGGAGCAAACCTTTTTGTTCGGGGCCAAGTGTCTAAAACAGAGCTCTTCCCCCTGCATTCGGAGTTAAAATATTGTTGTGGGCCATTGAGCGGATACATGTTGAAGGGATCGCTTGTCAACGTTTTGAGACTGATTGTGCTTAGTTACTCACTATGGTGCAGTCTTCTGAATATTGGCCGTCCTTCTCCAACTTGCTCGATGAGTTTAACTCGCTGCAGTCTTTCCCACTATTCTCCATCTCTTGGATCCCATGTGCGTCAAATACGAAGGCGGATTGTCTTGCCCGTGCTTCATGTTCTCTTATCTCTAAGTTTCTTTTGTAAATCATTTCCCTCCGGTTTAGGCAGCTAACCGAGAAATTTCCTTTTAATTGTTTGATTGAAAAAAAAAAAAAATAGTACACTTTTAGTTAAAGAACATAGATGTAGATAAATTCAAAGTTATTAAAATAAAATTAATTTAACAAAAAATATATATTTAGTTCTTTTCGTAAGTAAAAACAATATACAAAAGTAAAGAGATAAACTTTTAATTACAAAAACGCATATATTAATCTTATATACTCTTATCTTATATATTACAATAGCAATCTTTTTGAATAAATTATTTGATTGGTGAAAAAAATATGAGACAATCTATTTTTCTTTTATGTTTTTTTTCAACAATATTTTTCTTTGTGTAAACGTCAGTAATTACATTTTTTTAGAAACAGTAATTAATTGTATAATTTTCACAATCATTTTTTTCTTATATAAAAATTTATATTTTTCTTGTAAAATTAGCAACTTAAAATTAAAATAAGTAAACAATTTTATAATTTTGAATTTTATGATATATATATATATATATATATATATAATTTCCTTATAATGATTTTTTCTAAATTTTAAAACTGTTTAAATATTTTAAATAAAATTAGGTTTTCTTTTCTCTATTTTACTTTTATATAAAACCTTTTTAGGGTAGGTTTTGAATTTTTACATTTTTATTTTTTATAATTATAATAAACTTAAAATTTACATGTGTCAATATCTAAATGATACAATTGACACATGTCGCGATCTTGTTAATTAATAATTTTGACATCAAACTTTATATAATAAGATTGTAGTCTTATTATATTAAAAAAAAGTTGTTAATCCTAAAAGGAAAATTATTGTTGATACACTCCTCTATATAAGCAAATAGATGATGACATATTTTTCTCCAAACAAAATAATTTCGACTAGCTTTGTTTTTCTTGGTAAAATTTTCTTCTTTGTTTTAACCTTTTGTTTGACACATCATCGTTTTTGAACAAGCCTTGCAGGCAATTTCCTAGATATTACCATGTGTTTCGTCGTTTCTTTGAATTTTGTTTCGTTTCTCAATTTCATTATGCACGCAATTATTTGACTTTGAAGTGTTAACAAAGTTTCTTATGCATAATAACTAAAGTTTTTGGGATTAACAAATTTCTCACGGTGTTATTATTATTTCTATTAATTTGCAAGAAATGTAGCATAACAAAAATGAATACACAAATGCAAGATAACAACAGAGATTATATAACACTAGATCAACTAAACAGAAAATGTTCTTATCGTCGAACGATAGTACGTTTACAAGAAAGTTGGAAGCAAAAAAATTTTAAAAAAACAGTAGGCTAGTTGGAATAAATTTTCTCATAAAAAAAGAAAAACGATTAAGGAAAATATATAGAAAATTTTTAATTCTAGAAAATGTAAATATTCACATCTATATAAACATAGATCATCTCATATGATTCATCTAACAAAAATATTGCTTTCAGCTTTAGTCAAACTTTTTTAATGGGAAGACAAATTTCCCTTATTTTTTAAAACCAAAATATACTCATACTTTCTACCTTTTCAGTTTAGAATAGGTAAGATTAATATGTTGACCCAAAAAAATAGAAGATTAATATATGCATTTTTTTTTCTAATACTGTATTTTAAAATTTATTGTAGTAGTTTTAGATTGTTTTATCTAATTTATATTTTCATCTTTGAATTATTGGAGATTCATATATTATCGTTCTTATAATTTTCTATTATTTCATTAATTATGTCAATTCAATTTTTTTCTAATTTCTCAACCTTGATTGGTTGTTCATAGACCTTTTTATTTTGTGAAAACAGAATTGTTACCATTCGTTCAATCTCAAAAGGAGATAAAGAGGAGAAGATTATCAACCTAATGGTTGAATAAAATAGGATAATCAAACACAGCCTACAACAAACATAGATAGATTAAAAAAAAGATAAATTGTTGTTGATAGATCCATAGGAGATTGGAGACAGAGGCTACATCATGGTGTGTCAAAGAAACTTCCATAAAATTCATTGGAAAATTTAATATTAGTTACTATCAAAAGATTTTGTGATGTTGGAAAAAGATCTTTAGTTTCATTGGTTGATGGAGCAAGCCACTTTGAGATAGCTATACGTGAACATGTTCTCTCCACACAAGAGGAGGCAAAGCCGAGGTTTTCTCTATGGTGTAGGAGGTTGGACGAAAGGTTATCTTTCCAAGAAAGGAAGATGGGAGAGGTTGGACGCAAGGTTATCTCCCAAGGGAGGAAGGCGGAGCGAATATTCTCTAGGAGGTTGGACGCAAAGTTCTCTTCATAAGGGAGGAGAGCAGAACCAAGGTTCTCTCTATGGTTAGTCATACACTATTGTGATGTAATTTATTTTTTTATTTAAAATGTTTTGTGAGCCAACAATTTTATTGATTAAAGAAATTATTCAAAAGTAAAAGTAAAGAGACATATAATAGTTGGCTTAATATGTTCATATAAGCATTTTCTAGATAGTGATAAATAATATATTTGTAACATACAATATACCTATGTGTAAAAAATATACTTTTAATGGTAACATACATAAAAGATATGTATATAGATATAAATAAGTGTATTATAGCAAAAAAATTATAATAATGTAAAATAAATTTTAATATATTTTTATTAAATTTAATTTTATATACAAAATTTTAAATCCACATATCGGACGGATCCTTATCTAATAATATATAATTAAAGTAATTTTTTTGGGTAACAGATTGATCCACGACATAGGTACGAGCACAATTTACACTTGTATTATGATGGTTGGTCAGCAAGCGAGAGTACTCAGCCTTTCTTCTTCTGGTAAATTCATAACACAAACTTTAGTCAATATTTATTTCTAATTTTATTCTTTAGTAACCGAAGCTGATTTGGTAGCCAAACCTTTTGAATGATACTAAAGGTTAGACATTGGAGATGGCAAGGAAGTAAATCTCATCAAATGTCCAAGAACCCTTCTTCAGTGCCAATGCATTACTTACCTTGGTCCGGTACGTATATACTTTGTTATTTGGTTAGTTAATTCCGGTTATTGAAGACAACAACTGATTTTATATTTGGTTTGGTTAACCAGAAAGAGAGACAAGCGTACGAAGTGGTGTTGGAAAATGGGAAACTAGTCAACAAACAAACCAAGAACCTCGTGGAGACCATCGAAGGAACTAAGTGGATCTTCGTGTTGAGCACGACAAGAAGACTATACGTTGGTCAGAAACAAAAAGGTCGGTTTCAACAAGGCTGAGTTTTCTCTCCGGCGTTGCCATTACTGCTGCCGGTAGAATTGTTTCACAAGGCGGAGTACAACTTGTACTCATTTATATAATTCACATAATTTAATTTTACATGTATTTTTTTTTTTGAGGTTTGTAACCTTTTTTATTTACTTGTAACATTTGTACTTTCACATCATTAGTTTTCAGATGATATAGTGTTAATGTGTACAATTAAATGGTTGTAAACAACAGTGGGGAAATACTTTGGTGTTAACATCATAAATGTAATAAAAATGGAAATAACCCTTTTGAATCATTCTTTATTATTTTTAATCTTAATATATCTTATATTATAATTTAGCATTATATTGATAACAATATAAACTTGATATCTCAAAGCATAAACATGTATTCAAATTGGTGTACATCATGAATTCATTCCCTTTGTTTCCTTGTCAAGCATCTGTCCACACAACGAAACACCAAATCAGTTTCTTATGACATCAGTAAACTTGGTTTACCTATATTAATATGATTGGTTCAAAAAATATTAAGCGATTGCAGATAATAAAACTAGTAAATATGTTCCTCCACATGAAGATCAGTAAATACTAAATACCAATAAATAATTGAAACATTAGGTATACTACTGCAGCCTGAAACATATTGTTTCCTCAGATAAGGTATTCAAGAGCAAATGTATTCAAGAGCAAATGAAACGTTTTCTAAGTCCACATTCCTCCTCCTCTATTTAAATACCCCCAACATAACCATTAACATCCAAAAGTTCTTTTATATATTGACAACATGTTCAAGCTCATTCATGTCCTACCTTTTCTACCATGCTAACCAACTATGCTCAGAGACTAAGACTGGGAAAATAAGAATATTGATTTATAATACTGGGAATTTATGTTTGCTATAGTATATAGTGGTAGAATGTTACATGCAAAAGAAATGCCTTGCTTCTCAAATCTTTGCTAATCTCCATTAGGTTCTTCATTTTCTTTTCTTGGCCTTGACGAATATCAATTTGTTTTCGCTGTAAATACATAATAAAATTTCAGTTTTAGGGAGATGAAAACATCCATCATATGCGCAAGACAATATTCTGTTTTGAGGTTTTTCAGAAGAAGCAAAGCTCATTGACATAATAGTATATTATTTTAGGACAACATAATTACGCATATTATATTTGGTCAATCTATCAACAATTATACAGAAAAACTTAGAACATAGAGTACTACAAGGAAAGGCCACAGACTACACACTTACAAGGATAAATTTTTTCTGATCCAACTCTTGCTGGATTTTGAACAGACTAAATGATAGGTCCTGAAGAATAGAAATACGAAGAAATAACAAAATCAATTTAAGATTAAATCCACTCACAATCAACTTGATACATATAATTATGAGACACTAAAAAATTAAATCATGAAGAATCATTTGATTGGGGATTATAATGTCCACTTGATTGAGCATATAGCTACAGTTCTTAACAAAATTCACATGATAAAGGTAAGAGAGAATACAGTTGAACAAGTGAGGAACCTTGTTTAAAGCTTTGGTTAAGTATGATTGTTTCAAAAAATATCAAGCAATTGCAGATGATAAAACTACTAAATATTTTCCTCCACATGAAGATCAGTAAATACTAAATACCAATACATAATTGAAACATTAGGTATGCTATTGCAGGCTGAACCAGACAGTTTCCTCAGATAAGGTATTCAAGAGCAAATGAAACGTGTTCTAAGTACACATTCCTCCTCCTGTATTTAAATACCCCAACATAACATTAACATGCAAAAGTATTTTAATATATCGACAACACGTTCAAGCTCATTCATGTCCTACATTTTCTACCATACTAAACAACTATGCTCAGAGATTAAGACATGGAAAATAAGAATATCGATTTATAACACTAGGAATATATGTTTGCTACAGTATATAGTGGTAGAATGTTACATGCAAAAGAAATGTCTTGCTTCTCATATCTTTCCACTTCTCCACTAGGTTGTATATCTTCTCGTCTTGGCCTTGAAGAATATCATTGTGTTTTTGCTGAAAATACAGCACAATATCCAGTTTTAGGGAGATGAAAACATCTATCATATGCGCAAGACAATCTTATGTTTTGAGGGTTTTTCAGAAGAAGCAAAGCTCATTGACATAATAGTATATTATTTTAGGACAACATAATTATGCATATTATATTTGGCCAATCTATCAGCAATTATACAGAAAAAAAACTTAGAACAGAGAGTACAAGGAAACACCAGAGACTACACACTTACAAGGATAAAGTTTCTCTGATTCAACTCATGCTCGATTTTGAACAGACTAAATGATAGGTCCTGAAGAATATAAATACAGAGAAATAACAAAATCAATTTAACATTAAATCCACTCACAATCAACTTGATTCATTTAATTATGAGACTAGTAAAATTAGTTCATGAAGAATCATTTGATTGGGGATTATAATGTCCACTTGATTAAGAATATAGCTACAATTCTTAACAAAATCCACATGATGAAGGTAAGAGCAAATACAGTTGAATAAGTGGGGAACCTCGTTTAAAGCTTTGGTTAAATATGGCGAAGTCTCACTTGAGTCTTCTTTGTGATCATTAGGTTCTTTCTTATTGAATACTGATTTGATTTTTTCTATCGCCTTTCTCATCTTGTTCGGTTCTTTTTTTCCATCTTCTGTAAATGTTAAACCATGTGAAAAAAAATTGAGACTTGTACTAGAATCAAGAAACAAATAAACTAAAAAAACAACATTATTTGGAAATTACACAGTGAAAGCTAAACAAAGTTTTAAGTTTTTACCAGAAACTATGTTGACAGCAGTCATCTTTTTTGCTTGAACAATGATGAGAGAATGAGAGAAATTGATGAAATCTAGGTATTTATAAGGTTTATATCTCAGAAGTCGAATTTGGGAAAAGAAAGTGCATGATTTAAACAAGGCAAGACAACATATAGGACATAATTTGAAAACATATGTAAAGACCACATCTAATCTCTTATTAATATAATATTTATTATTTTTAATGCATTTTACTTATATAAAATTTTTAATGATTGTATATCTTCATTGGTGAGAGACTCATCAATATAATAATTACTTTTTGTGTTGTTTAATTTGTGTAGTAATTTAATTTTACTTCATTTTAAATTACAAGATTTCATATCTGATTACATTTTCAATATATACACTTTTATCAATTAGTCATATTTGTTAATACAATCTATAATATTAATTATATAGTTGTTTATATAAATTATAATAGTATAAAACATCTATTATAAGATATGATTGTAATAATTATTATATTTTGAACTAATATTAATTAAAAAATATTAATCTGTAATTTAAAGTCATGCATAATGGAAATTATAAGTAATAAAATTTTCTTTTATGATTTTTAAAACAAAATAATAATAATGACATATAAACTATTGAATTATTTTTAAAAATTATTTTGGAGTTGATTGAGTATAATAAAGTAAAGATTATTTAGAAAGGGAGGCATGTGTCTTATACTCTTAGTCTCTTATGTAACACCCACATAAGAGGTTGTTAAGAATTTCTCAAAATAATATTGGATCCCACTTTATATGTTTTATGCTAATTAATTAAATCACTAATCCTATCCTATCTTTTTTTTGACAAACATCATATCCCATCTTATGTGCTCTTTTCTTAGAGGATTTAACTTGATATTTTAAGGATTTGGTAGGATTTTAATATTTTAGAATTTTGAAAGATTTAAGAGACTTTTAGGAGATTTGATTGTGTTTTAGATTTTTTCTCTTTTCCTAAAAAATAAAATGAAATGTGATTCTATAAGATTTTATTAGTTAACTTTGGGTGATTTTTAAATATTTTACAACGTACAAAAAGAAATTATATGCCAAAAAAAGAAAATTATGCTTATTTGTGAAGCTATAGGAGATGATGACGTACTTTGTCGCTATCACCAGAGAGTCTAAATCTGGTCAAAATGATCCCCTAATAACATATTTGATTGTTGAGATTTGAGTTTCTGATTAAATCCTGCAACAAAAAAACAAAGCCTTAGTGAAATGAAGAACAGAGGAAGAAAAATCTAAACAAAAAAGATGAGCAAACGGCACATGAAGAGAAGAAGGAAGAAGTCAACAAGGAAGTGAACTGAGTTTTCAATTGTGGTGTGACTTCCTGTAGAAATTTGTGAGCCACCGACATATCGCATTCCACTTCTTTATTTGTGCTTTTCATTATCATGATTCGTTTTGTTTGATATCTAATGATCAAAAGCTAATTATGTAACATATATGGATTCTAAAAGCAACAGCCCATTAATTTATCATGATCCGATATACTTTTACACTATGAGGTATACTTTGCGCAGACACAGAGGCAAATTGCATTACAAAAAAACAAAACGAGCTGAGGTATTCTAGTTAATACTGAACCTTGAGATTCAAATTAAAAGGAAGAACAGAGAGAGCTTACTGAACAAAGACGGTGGTTTAATTCACAGGAAGAGACAAAGCTTCAGGTTCACCAGTAGAGAAGGTGGCTGCTGGTCTGCGGAGATTAGAGCTGTCATTGAAATTGATCTTTCATCGACTGTTTTTTTTTTTTTTATGAAATCCTTTAGATTTTGTTACTCATATTTGTCAACTAAAAAGCCAAAAAAAAGTATTGCAAAATCATTCAAAATACCATTTTTTAAAAAATTGTGATATTTGAATAACACTAGATTTTAAATAAGTTTTATAATCCATGATTGAATAACAAGAGATTTTAGATTATTTTAAATGATTTTAAATAAATTTCAACTTGAATAACATAGGATTTTAAGAATACTTTAAATTTTTTTCAAAATGTGAAGTTGAATACCTCCCTCCTAGTTTAGACGGCCACATGACTGTTTTTTCATGGGTCTTTTCAAATAAATATCCACGTCCAATTTTTCTTTTTTTCTCTCCAATTTTTTTGGTCGTCTCAACATTCATCCACGCAGAGAAATAACATTTTTTGGTACTTTTTCTTTGTCTTTTTACTGCAGGAGTTTGAGAGTCAATATTCATAAAGTTTATCAACTATTAATATTTTGAGTGACATTTCTTATATATTTAAAAATAAATATTTAAGAACTATAGAACAAAATTCGAATTATTTCTCAGAGGTAGAGTGTAATTAGCTATTTTAATTGAATCATCATACATGCATATACTAGCTGTATATAGATATTGCTATTATGATATGTGATTGTTTAAAAGTAGCAATTGCGATTGAGAATTCTAATTTTTAGGTTATACATTAAAAAGAATTGTGTTTGTAACTTATTTCATAAATAAAAAAATGGTGGTCGTGTAGCGAGATAGTATATATAAGAAAGAGATTAGTTATTTGCGCTCTTCTCTTCCATTTTTCTTTAATACGAAAACTGTATATCAAAGATTCCAAACATTCACAAATTTATTTGAAAGAACAAAAAAAAGTAAAATAAAATGTTACTTGACCATGCATTTAATTAGTAATAGCTCATGTAATTTAGTTTACACTCTACGTCTCTTGCTCTTAAGGTGTCAAGTCCATGTCGTGTATCTGACTTATCGGTGCAATTTTAGACATCCATTTCAAACTTTGACCTATTGGTCTTAGGTCAAGCCATGACAAAAGGGAAGAATGATCTCCTTTTATGTAATATCATTTACTCATAATATGAAATCGACATTAAGGAATGTGACCCACCTCGTCGACAAAAGAGAAGAATGAATATTAGTGAATAGCTCATACAAATATGAAATCGATATTCAATATGTGGCTAATCTACATAACTATAGTATTTTCAATAGTTATAATATCTTAGACTTTATGATCACATATTATGTAGTTATATTTCACCAATGCGAAAACTTTAACATATATTGTATATAATTAAACAACATAAAGAAAAAAAACAGCACAAAAAGTAGACAAGAATATTCAAGTCGAAATACACGTAATTGTGGTTTTACTTGTTGACCTATTTGGGGGATGGTGTTTTTACGCCTTTTCTACTATATATATATATATATATCCAAACCCTTTTCTTACGCCTCGAGTAAGAGTCTTCTCAGTGCCCATAATAAAATCAAATAGTATTTTAATATGATCATTCAATTTTCTATAACTCTTAATTAGTCTCTAATATATACATTGTAACATTGTTTAATGAGTATTGCGATTGTTAAGTGAAAAAAGTGGCACTTTTTTTACAGTTCGAAACCACGTTTTCACTCTGTTTTACTCTTAAGAAAGCTTTGACAAATATTATCAAAATTTCGATGTCGATCTTGAAGGACTAAAACCAATAATTCTAGATTCATATATACAAACTTCTTGGTTACAAGGAAAACCTAGCATAACCATAGTTTTACTAATTAATCGTTATTGTCTTTCGAATGAATTATTGAATAGCGCTCTAAAACCTAGAGATTAATTTTGTTTATTAAGGATTACTGACCATAGTCCAAAAACATAGTTTTACTAAGGATTTTTTTTTGGTCCAGCTGTTTTAGATAATTCTTCTTATCAAAAACATTTTTTCAGGACTGCCAATAACAATTAAATATTGAGGGTTATAGGTGCACTTCAACGTCATATGACACCTATCAAAGAAAACAAGGATGATTGTTGTATGCGTAATCGTTATAATATACTACACACTTGTGTTATTTTGTGTCTGGTAAAAGGCGACCAAAGTGAGATAAATATACCAACAACTTTAAACTAACGCGTACGCACGCTGCTGTACGATCTAGTAGAAAACTAGTAGTAGAAGAAGAAGAAGAAACTATTTTGGGAAAACCAAAAGTAAAAGGACTTGACCGCAATTGGTTGACTCTGCATTTACATATCACGATTCCGAACCAGTTTTGGTGCTCTTTAATGTGTCTTTATCAGATACATATACTTACATGGTTGCTTTCTTTGACTGTCATAAATCATACTACTAACATTTATTTTATTAACGTAGTAATGAATCAAATTAATCTTTATACTACTAACATATATAAAGATGTTTGGACCGCTGAAAATCAAATTAATCACAACTTTTCTTAATCTTATTTGGCTTTTACACTATCAAGCATAATCATAAACATTAGTGTTATTTAAATTTTAGTGACCCACACACTCCACCTAACTCCAATGTGATAGATTTGATTTGACTTGTGTAAAACCCTTTAACCAAGCCGTAATTTCTTTTACAAGTTTTCGTTTGCTAGTTACAATTGATGTTTCATTGACGAAAAGAAAAAGTTACAATGTTTAATTATAAGTTAAAGGTTTCACCATCTTATTCTTATATTAGTCCCAACCCAAAGACGAATTATTGCTATAGGACATGATATCAATATAAGTAATACTTTGGTGCTGCCATCACAAATTTAATAACATTCTTTATTATTTGTAGTACCTGATTAGGCTCCTAGATTATACTGGTATATTAGCATTATATTATTAATCTTAAAAACTTAATATCTCAAACCATAAGAGTATAATTAAATTTTCAACACGGCATAATTGAAATAAAAATCTTATATGCAGAATCGGTTAAATTTTAGAAGTATAAACTTCAAATATAAACAGCTCGTAATCTGAATAATTCAACATAATGATTTAATTCAAGAATATTTGTGTTGTTCTTATATAGATTTGAAAGATTGGTTTGTTTCAATAGAAAAAGCACACAACCCAAGAATATTTAATCCTAATAAGTAGACAACAGAGCAAATCCGTTGACCGTAAAAATATTGAAATCCATAAAAGTTGGGAGTTATATAAGAGCAAGGGCATTGGTGAGGGACAATTTTTGGTCCCTCAAATTTAATAATAACATTTTGAAAGTTTTTTATTTTTAGTAAGAATATTGGTGTCTATTTGTATTTGGTCCCCTGAATAAAATAATAATATTTTGAAAATTTAAACATTAATTTAAAATTGAAAAACAAAAACATACAATTAGGAAATTAATAACAGAAAACATAAAAACATCAAAACAAAAACAAACATTTCATAAACTTTTAAACATACAAAACACAAAAGCATATTAAAATAGAATAGGACAACTCAACAAACCATAAAACATGATAGTGTTTGAGACCATCCATACCAAGAGTAAGCACATTGGCAGGAGAGTTAGTGAGTTCTCTCCCGAAAATCACACCGTAAGAAACATCATCATCATACTTCAGCTTCTTCTCTAGCGCAGGACCAGTTCCAAATCCAATGATATCAACAGACTTCAAAGATGGTTTCTTTGATTCAGACTTATACCTACTATCTTCAAACAAACCAGGCACTATGCCTATAGACACAAACACCCAAAATCAGTTCCAAAACCGTAATAAACAAGACTCAAGCTTCTCTTGTTACTAACTAAAGTTACCTGAAGCTAAACCTGATGCAGAACTAAGCTTAGACTCATCAGAAACACTTGNTAGAAGCTTTAGAAACTGTAACTACATCATCACCAAGGCTATGGCTAGGTTCCAGAAAAGAGGCCGAGAGTATGACCCATGGTTTAATTTTCGCAATGAAATAGTCTCATTCGTCCCCAAGGTGTACAGCTCCATAGCATTGTGAAACACCTATATCACTGTGAAGTCTATGGCTAGGTTCCAGAAAAGAGACTTGTACCTTAGATTGGGGAATCAATTGTTTTGCGCAGTATGGTTCTCTCTCTGGTGAAATTGATTCCTTGACACCAACCACTTTTATTTCATGAATCTCCTCTACGACCTGTTGAGAGTCTTCTTCACACATAATCAAGATCTCTCATCTCTATATCATATGTTTCATATCACACACAATCCCATCCATACGTTTCACAATTCAATTCTAAAGATAAACAAGATGAATCCTACATAAAGATTATTACGAGCATAAGTTATTTTGGTACATACGCGCTACCTCCTTCAATGAACCGCTCAGCCAAGATAGCATTTTGGCAAGTAAATTCACCAAAGAGGGGAATCCTGCATCAGAAAACATATACACTATTTCTACAATTAACATATACACCACAAAACTGTATGGAAACTTTTCTCTGTTAATGTTAACCTCGTCACAACGACCAAACTGAAGCATCTCTTTACCAGACATACCATAGGAAGCAAGATGCAAAACACAGTCCGCTCCATCTAAAGCCTTATCTACATCTACTTTCTTAGTCAAATCCCCTGTTTCATCATCATCANCCACAAAACTGTATGGAAACTTTTCTCTGTTAATGTTAACCTCGTCACAACGACCAAACTGAAGCATCTCTTTACCAGACATACCATAGGAAGCAAGATGCAAAACACAGTCCGCTCCATCTAATGAACGATCTACATCTACTTTCTTAGTCAAATCCCCTGTTTCATCATCATCACCATCAATTCCACTAAAATTGACAAGAGAGCGTTGTTTGTGATCTACCAACTAATTCATAGGATTTGAGATTTAAGAAATTAAGAGATCAAATCGATGGAATTCAAAGGTTAGATAGAAAAAAGGGATCGATGGGATTGAAACCTTGGATGCAGAGAACGCCACTGATTCTGAGATCATCGGACCAAGGAGAAGAGTCGCGGAGGTCGAGCGAGCTCCATGGCGAACGAGCTCTAAGCAGAGGGCGGCACCGACGAAGCCGAGACCTCCAGTGACGACGAAGGTGTTAACTTCGACTCCTTCGTTCTCACTCCTTCACCGATTGGTTCCGATTTGAGAGAAAAATCTCTTCCGATTGCAGAGGCGAAAAAAAGAGAGAGAAGAGGAAAAACGAGAAACAAGAGAAGTTTTTTTTTCGTCCCTAATGCTGTCCCTAAGCCAATCACAAACAACCACGTGGCCAAGTCGACGGACGAAAAACGTCCCGTTTGAAGATATGTTTCTTCGTTAATGGACCATTTTTCATTTATTTTTAAAACAAAAATCATGGGGGACGGAGCAAAAGGACGCCGATGCACATGGTCTAAANGTTGGGAATTGTATAACAAAAAAAAAAAAAAAAAAAAAAATCCGACGACGCATTCAAAGACGTCCCCACACGTTCGGTGCGTATGTATATCAAACACGGCCACATTCACATTCACATATATGTTAGTAAAGTGAGTATTTATGTATATGCAACTCCTAACAGTTCCATCATCACTACGAGTCTACGAGAACGTATTCAAAGTTGCCTTACACGCTAGTATGTATACAAACCACTAACAAATAAATCTATAACATTGGAATATGAAAATCAAGAGCTCGTGTGGTTTGATTTTTTATTGCGGTTTTTCAAGTCCGAGGAAAACGTAAAACCTTTGAATCAAGACTGGAAGAAAAATCTTCACTGCGTATCCTAAGGTCCAATCTCATTTTTTTTGTTCTCACCAAAATAAAATAAAACGCTAATAATTACATCATACATTATATAGCCATTGATATAAATATAGACGACAGATGGGCAAAGAAGAGACATAACCAGAAACAGAGTTCTTCTTTTTGTCTTTAATAGGTAGTGTGTCTCTGTTTTATACAAAAAAAAATCTTTCGACGAAACTTCTTCAGATTGTAAACACAGTGTAAGTATCTTCCGCAATCTTTGGATTACAATCCTAAAACAATTTTCATTTTCTCCAACTCTTGTCTGAATCTGTACTTATCTTTTTTACAGGTTAGCTTCAATGGCTTTGTCTTTGGGATACTTACAAAGAGACAACAGTTTCAAGAAAGATTCACGAGAGTGTGAAACACCAAGAATCCGTAATAACCCAGTAAACATGTATCTTGAGAAGACCTTGTCGTTCAAAGATTTGGTCAACCAGGGTAACAATTACAACAAAGAAGATAACAGCGGGGTCAAAACGAGAAGAGGTATAAACTTGAGAGGTCCTAAACCAGATAACATGATTCTTGAGAGGAGTCTCTCGTTCACGAGCCTAGTCCAAGTGGGAGGAGAAGACGATGATGACGAAAGAGGATCGTCTCCGAAACGAAGGAACAGAGGCAAAATGGGGAATTTAACGGCGTTGAGTTTACCAGCACCGACGCCGTTTTGGTCTCCTAGACCTTCAACGGAGCTAGACGCCGCCGCCGTTACGTTACAAAAGGTTTACAAGAGTTATCGAACGCGTAGAAACCTTGCTGACTGTGCGGTAGTTGTTGAAGAGTTATGGTACGTTGAGTTCTATTTTCTTATGAAATAACCCCCGTTACTTTCAATTTTGGAAGATTTAACCCCCTGATTTTGTGTGCTTTTGATTAGGTGGAAAGAGTTGGAATTGGCAACGTCAGAACCGTACAAAACCAGTGAGAAACCGGAGTCGGCTGTATCTAGGTGGGCAAGAGCTGGAACTAAAGCAGCAAAGGTAATTTAAAATTAATTAAGGTACTAATTAATTAATGTCATACATTATCATTAACCATTTTGTTCTTTTGGTTATAGGTGGGGAAAGGATTGTTGAAAGATGATAAAGCACAAAAATTAGCATTGCGACACTGGTTAGAAGCCGTAAGTATTCGACTTTTTGTTTATTGTTAGAGACTTTGATATTGACATATGACTTTGGTATATAATAAAACATATTCTTTTTTATTATAGATTGATCCACGACATAGGTACGGGCACAATTTACACTTGTATTATGATGTTTGGTCAGCAAGCGAGAGTACTCAGCCTTTCTTCTTCTGGTAAATTCATAACACAAACTTTAATCAATATTTATTTCTAATTTTATTCTTTAGTAACCTAAGCTGATTTGGTAGCCAAACCTTTTGAGTGATACTAAAGGTTAGACATTGGAGATGGCAAGGAAGTAAATCTCATCAAATGTCCAAGGACCCTTCTTCAGCGTCAATGCATCACTTACCTTGGTCCGGTACGTATATA
This sequence comes from Camelina sativa, assembly GCF_000633955.1. Taxonomy (NCBI): domain Eukaryota; kingdom Viridiplantae; phylum Streptophyta; class Magnoliopsida; order Brassicales; family Brassicaceae; genus Camelina; species Camelina sativa. Next base: position 15,321,311 of record NC_025702.1, read on the forward strand.
CTTTGTTATTTGGTTAGTTAATTCCGATTATTGAAGACAACAACTGATTTTATATTTGGTTTGGTTAACCAGAAAGAGAGACAAGCGTACGAAGTGGTGGTGGAAAATGGGAAACTAGTCAACAAACAAACCAAGAACATTGTGGAGACTATCGAAGGAACTAAATGGATATTCGTGTTGAGCACGACAAGAAGACTATACATTGGTCAGAAACAAAAAGGTCGGTTTCAACATTCGAGTTTTCTCTCCGGCGCCGCCATTACCGCCGCCGGTAGAATTGTTTCACAAGGCGGAGTTGTAAAAGCCGTGTGGCCATACAGTGGTCATTATCTCCCGACGGAAGAGAATTTTAGAGAATTCATCAGTTTCTTGAGAGAAAACAACGTGGATCTAACTAATGTCAAGGTGATTAAAGCTAATTAAAACCTCTAACTACGTCAATAATTAAAATTCGTTATAAAATGTTTTAATTATTTTTCTTATTCAATTTTGTTATAGATGAATGCGATTGACGATGATAATCATTTGGTCACAAATGACGGAAGCACAAAGCCGTCGAAGGTGGTGGTGACGAAATCGGACGGTTCAGATGAAAAGAAACGCTTTTCGTGTAAGTGGAGTACTGGAAACGGTCCTAGGATCGGGTGTGTGCGGGACTATCCAATAGATCTACAGACGCGAGCGCTTGAACAAGTCAACCTTTCTCCACGTGTGGTCAAAGGAACAACGGGGTTATTTGGCCCAATACCTTCGCCAAGGCCCAGTCCAAAGATTCGTGTCTCTCCTAGACTATCTTGCATGGGTCTTCCAAGTCCAAGAAACTAATTTCCTTTTCCATTTCCTAATTTAATCAATTTTTCAAATATTTCCTTTTTTTTTTGCATTGCCCTAATGTTGGGTGATTCTTTAATTAGAGTACAACTTATACTCGTTTATAATTCACATAATTTAATTTTACATATACTTTTTTTTTTTTTTGAGGTTTGTAACCTTTTTTTATTTACTTTGTAACATTTGTACTTTTACATCATTATTTTTCTTCAAACAATTGTAATAGAATAATACCAAATAAAAATAATAAACGACTATTTCGTTCGTGGAAAACAGTTAGTATTTATTTGGACCGACCACAGTTACCAGATATTTTTAAAATCTTTCTCCTCGTATAATGTATGATTAGAAGAATTTAGTAGACCAGAGAGTAAAAGTCAAAATACGTCACGTGCGATTTACATTTTAAAGTGGCATTTGGAAGTCACGTGAGAAACGATCTTTACCGCTCACCAACGGCACGCGTAGCTCTCACGCTTGGTGACCCATTTCTTACTCTTAGCCAATCCAAATTTACCATTTTTTTATATTCATTTTTAAATTTATGACTTCAGTTTTTATCTCTACGCGTGTTAATAACGTTTAAATACCGAACTAAACCGGAAAATCAATCAACCGTCGTTATGGATCAAACCAAAAAAAGACACTAATTAATCCTTTAACTAAAAGTAATACTAACGTATTGGTGAAAGTAATAAAATTTGGTATTTTCATAACGTATTGTTTGAAAATTTTAAATTTGAATAAGTGGTGATTAATAATGGAGAATTTTGTTAACTGGTTTTACGGTTTAGTTAAACCGGGATATTAGGAACCGTGCAAAGCAGCGAGCGAGGAATTAATTAATAATAATAATTACCTGTAAGGAAAGAGAGGAGAGAAGAAAAGAAAAGGAAAAGACTCAAACTTTGAGAAAACAAACAAACAAAACACCTTCATTCTCCTCCTCCTCCAGATCAAAGCTTCCCTTTTTTACCCTCGTTTTTTCCAATTCGCGTCAAGAGAGAGAGACAAAGAAAGAAGAGAGAATCTTTGTTGTTCCAGATCGTGAAGAAGAAGATGTGGGAAGAAAGAATGAAGATGATGATGAGTATCTGTTATTCTTCCCTGTTTCAGCCCTAATTCTGGGTCTTTCTTAATTTGTTTTTCTGGGTTTGAGCTGCTGATTCCGGTTGATTAAAGGGTTCGTTTTGGAGGGCACAAATTCGTTTTTTTTTTTCTTTGGAAAGAGAATTAAAAGTTTTCTCCTTTAGAGTCGGCGTTGAAGGTTGAGAGAGATTATTATAGTTTAGGGTTTTGGATATCTGAATTTGGTGAATGTCGATGGAGTCTCGTGTGGGAAACAAATACCGTCTCGGCCGGAAGATTGGAAGCGGTTCATTCGGAGAGATCTATCTTGGTTCGACTTTTTCTTCAATTGGATTCGTTTTTTTTACCTTCTTAACAATGTGTTGGTTTGGAATTGCTAACTTTGTCCTTGGGATGTTCTTTCTTTAGGTACTCATATTCAAACGAATGAAGAAGTTGCAATCAAGCTCGTGAGTTCTTGTTGCTTCAAAACTTTGTTCCCTGCTTTTTTTGTGTGTGTGTGTGTTGATAGCATCATCTGAAGATGTTTTCATTACGTATAGAGACAATGTAGTTTGTTTGCTATAATAAGGAATGATGGATTCACTTCTGGAGTTAGATTTGGACATTTGTTAGAGCTTTAAAACATTTAATCAGCTACTTGAGTTAGATCAACATATAGGATAACAAAAGTCATTTCTTATTTCTCTTAAGCCTCTGTCAAATTTATCAGCTGAGTATGTTTTTTATTGCCAGGTTGGTTTGTTATTGATAATAAGAGTTCTCTTTTTTTTTTATGGCAGGAAAATGTGAAGACGAAACATCCACAGCTACTCTATGAATCAAAGCTGTACAGAATTCTACAAGGAGGAAGTAAAAATATTCATCTCTGATAAAATAGTCTTATGGTTCTTTGTTCTGTCATTCTATTTGCTCTTTTTTATAACCATGTCCTGAATCGCTTTTCAACCTCTGATTATGGCAGCTGGTGTTCCAAATGTGAAGTGGTTTGGTGTTGAAGGTGACTACAATGTTCTGGTGATGGATTTACTTGGGCCTAGTCTTGAAGACTTGTTCAATTTCTGTAGTAGGAAACTTTCCTTGAAGTCAGTACTCATGCTCGCAGATCAAATGGTAAAAATCACTGTTATCTTTATATGTGACTCTTTTTCGTCTTTAGCTTAGTTTTACTCATTGACTATGTTGTTTCCTTCCTTCACATACAGATAAACCGTGTTGAGTTTTTCCATTCGAAATCTTTCCTCCACCGAGATCTTAAGCCAGACAACTTTCTTATGGGTTTAGGAAGGCGTGCAAACCAGGTTTCCTTCACCCTTATCTTCGATTTTGTTCTCATTTTACTTTTGAAGTTATTATCTCGGAAACGACTCACTTTTTTTTTTTGACGTTTCTAAAGGTATACATTATCGACTTTGGTCTTGCTAAGAAATACCGGGATAATACTACCCATCAGCACATTGCTTACAGGTGAGACAGTCGAATCAACTGTTACCAGTCTACACTTCTTTTTTTCTACTTACAAATCGAAATTTACCTGTCATTTACTATTTTGTAGAGAAAATAAGAATCTCACTGGAACTGCAAGATATGCTAGTATGAACACTCACTTGGGAATTGGTAAGTTTGACAAAAACCTGTTTTAGTTTTTTTTTCGGGTTTTAATGCTCTCAACACTGCCCTTGTATTAATGTAATGTTTTTCATGTAGAGCAAAGCCGAAGGGATGACCTAGAGTCTCTTGGTTACATTCTCATGTATTTCCTAAAAGGAAGGTGAGTAGTACTACCTACATACATACCTGTTTCGTTTCACTTTGTTCTTATCCTCAAACCTTATTGTAATATACGGTGGTTTTGTTTTAGTCTTCCTTGGCAAGGACTTAAAGCTGGAACCAAGAAACAAAAGTATGAGAGAATCAGTGAAAAGAAAGTCTCTACATCCATTGAGGTAAAGTTTCAAACTTTCAATCACAAAGTTGATACTTTATTTCAAACTTTTAACTCATTTTACCTTAACAATTTGCTCATCTTCCTCCAGTCATTGTGCCGTGGTTACCCATCCGAATTCGCATCTTACTTCCACTACTGTCGTTCGCTTCGATTTGATGATAAACCAGATTACGGTTATCTCAAAAGAATATTCCGGGATCTCTTCATCCGCGAAGGTTCTGAAACATTTTCTTCTTTCCCTCTCAAATCCCCATGTTTTCCCAACTCTTCACTTTCTAACATTCTCTTTTTTTTTCGCCAGGGTTTCAATTCGATTATGTGTTTGACTGGACCATATTGAAATATCAACAGTCACAACTAACAGCTCCTCTATCACGTGGCTTAGTAAGTCATGGGGTTGGAACTAGTGCGGGTTTGCCTCCTGGACTAACCAGCATGGATAGATACGGAGGTGAGAATTGTAAAACTTATTATGAGCTCTTGAACCAATCGAATGTTTTATTAAAAACTTAGAAAGTTTAAAGCTTTGTATGTTTTGTTTGAAGGCGAGGAAGAAGGAGGGAGACCACCAATGGATTCATCACGAAGGAGAATGTCAGGAGCTCTTGAAAACTCTGGCAACTTTTCATCAAGAGGCCCAATGGTATGATATATTGCTCTGTTTTGTTTTTTTTTTCTCTACACAAAAAACACTGTTTTAGCAAATCTAAAAGCTCTCTGTCTCTAGATTTTAAAGTGTAAAAAAAACAAAACAAAAAAGAATTTCTAGACTTTTCCATTAGCTTTGGTAGCAATCAATTACGTTTGGAATGTGAAAGCGGTTCTGAAGTTAACATAATCTCCATGAGGAAAATTCTTGTTGAATTTGCTGAGAAACAACACAAAAACTTAAAAAATTTCTATAACTGGACTAAGTGCATTTTGATAATCTTGCTTGAGAATGGGGAGTTCGATTTAACAAAAAATAAAAAGGTTTATTGGTATATTCAAGCTGCATATAATTCTGTAGGTAATTATGATTACTATCTAAACTAGTTTCCAGTTCCACTTCTGCATGAGCAAGTCCCGACTTTGATATGGAAAAATGAATTAAAAAAAAAAAAAAAGAACCAAAAACAAAATTAATAGATCCATAAAAGTTTCAAACTACTGTATATATTTATATTCCTTCCATATTTTGATGTATGCTCTGTTCAAAATGTGTGACTGGTTTCTTCTATATAAGTAAATATTTTTGTCCGTTGTCAACAATTTGATGCGTTTATTTACAGATGCCAAGCTCGTCGCTGTTCGCACAATCAGCAGGATCATCGAGGAGAGTAACGTCGGAGGAACTACAAAGATGCCGTACCGGGGCCGGATTAAGAAACTCTCCGGCGATAACAACGTCGGAAGGGAAGAGATCTGCTTCAACCAGAAAACATTACGATTCTGCCATCAAAGGCATCGAGACCCTCCAAGTCTCTGACGAAAGGTTTCACCACCACTGAATCCATCCATCCATCGTTTAGCAGAGTTGTTGTGTTTTCTTCAGAGCTTTTTTATATGATATATAAAGCTTTGGACTCTATTATACTGCAGAAACGAGATTGATTTTTTTTCTTTCTAAAGTTCATTAATCGCTTTTTTTGTTCTGTTTTTTTTTTTTTTACTACGAAGGGAAGTTAAATTCAGTGTTTTGGAATTGGAACATCGCATAAAGTATTAATTACGTTATAGCGTTTAGCAATACGACGAACTCGTATTATGTACTTATTGTTTTTAAAGTAAAAGGAAAATCCTGCACAGAGTGAAAAGAAAGGGGTTAAATTAAAATAAAAAGGAATATAGAAGGGGTAAAATGCAATATACATAAAAGTATGAGATTCGTTCTATCCGGCGATTACTTCACACAACACGCTCGTTGTTCTTTTCCTTACTCTTTCTCCTCTCATAAGAGTTTGCTTGTTCATAAGAACCCTAATCTCGTTGGTTTCGAATCTGGAAACTCGAAATCGATAAATTCGTTCGAGAGATCTGATAGTTCTATCTTCAAAGATCTCTGTAATCGTTGTGAATTTGCGGAGTCTTCAGTTCGGGGCGAAATCGGTGAGTCTTTAAATCTTGAGATTATCTTTTTGATTTTGATTTTCGTAAGATCTGATCGTTCCTTAGTATATTCACTGGATATTTCTCCCGTTAAGTTCTCGATTAACTTAAGAACATGAAAAAATTGATCTGCCTTACTAGTTTTTAGCCTGTGGTTTTGTGTATTGAGTTCGATCTCGGAGAGATTGACATATAGATGTTACATTTTGGAAGAGCTTAGAAAGAGTTATTTTAATTAGAATTGCGTTTGGCGATTTACCCAATGTTGGTTTGTTGTTGTTTTTACTCGTTAGTGTTCTTGAACTTAGCTTGTTAAGTTTTGTAAATTGTAGGAAATGGCAGAAAAAAATTCACCACCTGGCTCTGTGGAAGAGAAAGCAGATCAAATTGTTGAAGCTAACCCATTGGTTACGGATGATACTTCACTTGAAACCATAGTTCGGAGGTTCCAGGATTCAATGTCAGAGTCGAAGACGCATAAGTTCTGGGAGACTCAACCTGTTGGGCAGTTTAAGGATATTGGGGATACGAGTTTGCCTGAAGGCCCTATTGAGCTTGCAACTCCGTTATCTGAGGTTAAGCAAGAGCCGTACAACCTTCCTTCTGTTTATGAATGGACCACTTGCGATATGAACTCTGATGATATGTGTTCAGAGGTGTACAACCTTCTCAAGAACAACTATGTTGAGGATGATGAGAATATGTTCAGGTTCAATTACTCCAAGGAGTTTCTAAGGTGGGCACTGCGGCCACCTGGTTATTACCAGAGCTGGCATATTGGTGTCCGTGCCAAGACTTCGAAGAAGCTCGTTGCTTTCATCAGCGGTATCCCAGCAAGAATCAGGGTGCGTGATGAGGTTGTGAAAATGGCAGAGATCAATTTCTTGTGTGTTCACAAGAAGCTCAGGTCTAAGAGACTCGCTCCTGTCATGATCAAGGAGGTGACAAGAAGGGTTCATTTGGAAAACATCTGGCAAGCGGCTTATACCGCAGGAGTTATACTTCCTACACCGATCACCACCTGTCAATACTGGCACAGGTCATTGAACCCGAAGAAGCTTATCGATGTTGGGTTTTCAAGGCTTGGACCGAGAATGACAATGAGCAGAACCATAAAACTCTACAAGTTGCCAGACACACCAATCACTCCTGGATTCAGGAAAATGGAACCACGCGATGTCCCTGCTGTTACAAGATTGCTTAGGAACTACCTTAGCCAGTTTGGAGTTGCGACTGATTTTGATGAGAACGATGTTGAGCATTGGCTACTCCCGAGAGAAGATGTGGTGGACAGTTACCTAGTAGAAAGCCCCGAAACTCATGATGTCACAGACTTCTGCAGCTTCTACACACTACCTTCGACAATCCTCGGTAACCCGAACTACACAACATTGAAAGCTGCTTATTCTTACTACAACGTAGCCACACAGACCTCGTTTCTTCAGCTGATGAATGATGCGCTAATCGTCTCGAAGCAAAAGGGTTTCGATGTGTTCAACGCGTTGGATGTGATGCACAACGAGAGTTTCTTGAAAGAGCTCAAGTTTGGTCCAGGAGATGGACAGCTCCATTATTATCTCTATAACTACCGTTTGAAAAGTGCGTTGAAGCCATCAGAACTTGGGCTTGTGCTCTTGTAAGCACAATAACTTGCTCTCTGATGGGTATTAGTTTGGTATCAACCAACTTGAAGTTTGGGTTTTTTTTTTTTTTTTTTGGTGCTTTCTTCTTCCATTTGAACTGTTACTGAAACTGACTTTTGAATTCTTTTGGGAATGCAATTTTTGAATTTTCTGCAAGTATGCTACTTATTACTTAATGTTGCTAAAAAAATATGCAGAAAATTACTGTCTTAGCTGTGTTTTTCAGGCTCAGTAATCCATATCCCAGCTACAGTAGTATGTTAAAGTCGATTCTTGTGTGCTTCCACTAAACGACGTCGGTGTGTCAAACATGTTGAATCGTCCTTTGGATTAAGTACAGTACCTTTAAAATTGAAGGAACCAATCAAATTGCTAACACGTATTATTAAGTTAAAAGAAGGACGTTATTAGGCAGATGTCCACCAATGAGAGAATTACACGTGGCGAATTGAGTCCCATAGGCCCGGTTCTATCCTTGATACCGTCCTCTCGTCCTGAAGGCTCTTCCAAGCCATTGTGAGCAAAAAAATTTGGTCGAGATTTTTTTGCAAATATTACAAAAGGGAAACAATTAGATTCCTCTTTCTGCAATACATACACCTCACTGGGGGTACTATAACAATGGCGTGAAGAGATTCTCATCTTCGTCCTGAAGATTTTTTCTATTATTATATCAATTTATTTATTTGTAATTTGGGGGAGGAGGAAAAAAATGGAGTGTGTTGGGGTTAGGAATTTCGCAGCAATGGCGGTTTCAACGTTTCCGTCGTGGAGTACTTCTCCAAGGAAATCCCCGGTGGTTAATAAGAGTTACAGCTTTAGGAATATTCGTTTCAGGTTGTGTTGTAGTAGTCTCAGAGCTAGCGGCGGCGGAAGCAGCTCCGGGAGTGAGAGTTGCGTGGCGGTGAGAGAGGATTTCGCCGACGAAGAAGATTTCGTGAAAGCTGGTGGTTCTGAGATCGTGTTCGTTCAAATGCAGCAGAACAAAGACATGGATGACCAACAGTCCAAGCTTGTTGATAAGGCCCGTTTGATTTTTTTTGCCCTTGCCTTGTTTATGAAGAAAACGAACGTTTCCTTTGATTTTGCTTTGATTTGTTCTTACTAGATGTATCGATTTGAATTCAACTCTGGATTTTGGGTTTACAGTTACCTCCTATATCAGTCGGCGATGGTGCTCTGGACCTAGTGGTTATTGGTTGTGGTCCTGCTGGTTTAGCCTTGGCTGCGGAATCAGCTAAGCTAGGACTTAAAGTTGGACTCATTGGTCCAGATCTTCCTTTCACTAACAATTACGGTGTTTGGGAAGATGAATTCAATGGTACAGAGTTCTACCTGATATTGTTCTTCTTCCATCATTTTTAGTCACTTTCTCCTTGGTGTTGTTAACTTGGTGAACGTTTTTGTTACTGTTTTTTAAGATCTTGGGTTGCAAAAATGTATTGAGCATGTTTGGAGAGATACTCTTGTGTATCTGGATGATGACAATCCTATTACCATTGGCCGTGCTTATGGAAGGGTTAGTCGACGTTTACTCCACGAGGAGCTCTTGAGGAGGTAAAGAATGCACCTTTGGTTTCTCTTAGTTGTCCTGCATCTCCTGAATTCGAACTGTTTAAATCCATAATGTGTTAATTAATTTTTCCTAGGTGTGTGGACTCAGGTGTCTCGTACCTTAGCTCCAAAGTTGACAGCATAACAGAAGCTTCTAATGGTCTTAGACTTGTTGCCTGTGAAGGCAATGCCGTCATTCCATGCAGGTAAAAGATTGGAACCAGAGATGGTACTATTCCTGTTTTAAATGAAACGTTTTGGAGCAAAGTGAAGGTTCTGACTTGTAGCAAATGCAGGCTTGCCACTGTTGCTTCTGGAGCAGCTTCGGGAAAGCTCTTGCAATACGAAGTTGGGGGACCTAGAGTGTGTGTCCAAACTGCCTACGGCGTGGAAGTTGAGGTAAAGTTTTTAATATATGATATATGATATTCCCACAGCAATAACATTGTGAAGTAAATATTGAGACTGTTCTTCTATATGATCTATTCAGGTGGAAAACAGTCCATATGATCCAGAGCAGATGGTTTTCATGGATTACAGAGATTATACAAACGAGAAAGTTCGGAGCTTAGAAGCTGACTACCCAACGTTTCTGTACGCCATGCCTATGACAAAGACAAGAGTATTCTTTGAGGTTGTTGTTTCTCTCCTTCTATTTTAGTAGCTCTTGCGAAAATTCTGTTGCTTATCCAACTGAACTCCTTGCAGGAGACATGCTTGGCCTCGAAAGATGTTATGCCCTTTGATTTGTTAAAAAAGAAGCTCATGTTACGATTAGATACCCTTGGAATTCGAGTTCTAAAAACTTACGAAGAGGTGAATCTATACATATGAAATAATAGTACTTTACTTGTTAGACACCATACAAACCATTGGGTTTGCTTTATTAATTCGTTTTAATATAAAAACTACAGGAATGGTCCTATATCCCTGTTGGTGGTTCCTTGCCTGACACCGAACAAAAGAATCTCGCCTTTGGTGCTGCCGCTAGCATGGTACATCCTGCAACAGGTAGTTAGAGCAAGCCTTGACTCGAGTTGCGGTTATTAACATTTTGAATCTGCACCATCTATTACCTAATTTTTTTTCCTCAATTAAACAGGCTATTCAGTTGTGAGATCTTTGTCCGAAGCTCCTAATTACGCATCAGTCATCGCGGAGATACTTAAACAAGAGTCTACTACTTCCTTAACCAAACACACCAACAGCAATATTTCAAGACAAGGTGAGAGCTCTATACTAATAGCACAAAGTTAACTATTACTATCAGACAATGACAAAACCTTTTCAAATTTTAACTTGTGCGTTTTTGGCAGCTTGGGATACTTTATGGCCACCAGAGAGGAAACGACAAAGAGCATTCTTTCTCTTTGGCCTTGCGCTCATAGTTCAGTTCGATATTGAAGGCATTAGAAGCTTCTTCGAAACTTTCTTCCGCCTTCCAAAATGGTAAAGCATCCCATTTTTTAAGACACTGATTCTTGATCCATTTACTAAAAAGAATGTTTGGGAAGCAAGAGAATTGATTCTCCTTTTTCACTGACATCAATCAGGATGTGGCGAGGGTTTTTAGGATCAACATTAACATCAGGAGATCTCGTTCTGTTTGCTTTGTACATGTTCGTCATTGCACCAAACAAATTGAGAAAAGGTCTCATCAATCACCTCATCTCTGATCCAACCGGAGCAACCATGATTCGAACCTATCTCAGAATATGATTCTCTTATCAACTCGTAGGTTTGTGTGTGTATATATATATATATGGTTTATCTTATCTGAATAATCGATCGAAGAATGATATGTGGGTTACTAGGAAGTTGGAAAGAATCGTGTATAGAAGAATCTAAGGAGTGATCGAAATGGAAATGGAAAAGAACAAAATCAGTCTATGTTTTGTGGTAAGCGACTGAGAATTGAGATAGAGAGAAAGACATTTTGTGAAATGTGAGTCTTGATCATTGTTTATGAAAAACTCATTTTTTTCTCATTAGGAGTTTAGATTCTTCAAACATATGTATTCTCTCAATCGCTAATCATCTACAATGCTTAAATTACAAGTGTAATGTTCAAAGGCATGTTTCAACCCATATTATTTGGCAGAAATTTTTGACTAATGCCATTTAGTTTAATATGATATATATTTCGTGTAATTAAGTGCAAATACTCTCATTAATCTATCATCTATATAGTACATTTGATTCTATTCTGTCCGGAAACTGAGCATATAGGATTATTATTGGATACTGCAAGTGGGAGTACTGTGCCGTCTTTAATCATTTCTCTATTTATGAACAAAAAGTATATGTTCGCTGCATCACATTCAGAATCTTAGAACAAGCAAATACATACAATTTGATATTCCTCTTTAATTAAACTAATCAATCCAATAAAAAATCCTCTCAACCTTATTATAAAACAGTTACTAGTCAAATAATATAATTTCTTTAAATTTCGCTAATTGCACATTTTAATTCAAAATTTAGTATTACATCATTGCTAATGTCAACAACCTCTAAAAGACTTTTCTATTAAAGCAAGCGCTTTTAAAATATTTTTTCATGAGTTCAATAAATACAAACAATAAGTCAACAAACTTAAACGCGGGGGTCGTCGTCTTCTCATGGTGGTGATGACGAACAAGTTCTTCGAATCAATCGGAGGAGCTCCGTCTTATTCTTCAGTATCCGTCGCTGTTAAAGGATCTGTCGGTGACGCCGTAGGAGGAACAGCTAGCCGTCGTGCTCTTCGTTGGACCATCGAAAACTTCCTTCCTAAAATCGATCGATTAGTTCTTGTTCATGTTATCCCTACCGTCACAACTATTCCATCTCCTTGTAAGTAGTAGTAATTTCCCAGGTTTCGTAATTTTTACTCTGACAAATCATGATTTTGAATTTGTTGTTTGTTTGGTTGAAGCTGGATCTAAGATTCCTGTGGAGGAATTAGAAGAGAGTGTTGTGTCTATGTATAAACGAGATTTGAGAAATGAGTATGAACAAGTTTTTTCGCCGTTTAAGAAGATCTGCAAATCCAACAAAGTGAGTTTTTTGTTTTTTGTTTTTTTTTTTTTTTGTGTGTAGCCAATATCAATTTTGTTGTTAGGGATTTTGGAACTTACGACTGGTAAAAAAAATGTGTTAGGTTGAGACTTTGTTGCTGGAACATAATGATACTGCAAACGCACTTTTGAAGTATATGTCAGATACTGAGGTTGAGTGTTTAGTCATTGGCTCTTGCTCTTCAAATTTCCTCACGAGGTATATTTAATTATTTATCCATTGTTTCTAAATTGAGATTTTGTATATGTCATGAGATCTTTGCTCAAACGTTTAAGAGGATTGGTTTTGGTAGGAAAAAAGGACAAGAATTACCATTAACTGTACTAGGAGAAGCTCCAGAGTCATGTGAGATCTATGTTGTTTGTAAAGATAGAATCTTAACCAAATCAACCAATCAGTTTACTGCAGGTTTGTCTCAATCACTTTCTCACTTCCATAAGTGTAAATTTTCAGTTTTATTGATTCCCCTGTGGTTGCTGTTTCTCTGTAAAACTTTCAACAGATTCATCAACTAGTTTCCGTATACCTGATGGAGCTGAAGCTTATACAGAATCTTTTAGTCGCACACGCTCAGATAAGACAGGCTTGTCTGCTTCATCCATCTCATCCTCAGGCAGGAAGCGAATTGGAAGGCCTGCCTCTTTACCTCACAGTCATCCAGTCTCTCGAGTGTTTTCTGATGCACAATCTTCAACTGATGTCGGTTTTGTCAATGACGAACACGCTCGTTCTATCCTTAGACATAGTACTGTTTCTACTAGTAAAAAACACTTGGATCCTAGACCTCACATTAAAACACCAAAGGTGAGCCATTTTGTTGCGTTTGATTCTCTGTTACACAAAATTAATCTGATTTTGATATCAAGACCTGTTTTTACAGTCAGATGTTAAAGCTGAGGTCGAGCAGCTAAGGAAAGAAGTACAAACCACTCTTTCCATGTACAAACAAGCTTGTGAAGAGCTAGTTCATAAACAAACGCAGGTCGGTGTTCTAGTTTCAAATTTTTTTTCTCAGAATCTATTCCATAAAATGTTTTGGCATTCTGATGGATTCGTGAACTCAATCCCACGTTGTGACTTCAGGTCCAGTCTCTTTCCTCTGAGTGTGTTAAAGAAACGGAAAAGGTCATCACTGCTCTAGAAAAAGAAGAAATGCGGAGGAAAGCAGCAGCGGAAGAGAAAGAAAAGCATCTAAAAGCTGTAAGAGAAGTCGAGGAAGCAAAATCAATGCTAGCCAAAGAGTTCTGCGAGAGGCAATTAGCCGAGCTAGATGCCCTGAAACAGTCCATAGAGAAACAGAAAGTCATTGAGCAACTCTTCTTGAGAGATGGGCGGTACAGAAGGTACACTAAAGAAGAAATAGCTGCAGCTACTGATAATTTCTCTTCCTGTAAAATAATCGGCGAAGGAGGATACGGAAAAGTATACAAATGCAGTCTTGATCATACCCCAGTAGCTCTTAAAGTTCTCAAACCCGATTCAATCGAAAAGAAAGAAGAATTCTTAAAAGAGGTTAACATCACTAAGCTAATCTAAAGATCTAAGACAGTCTTTTATCTCTCTGATATCTGAAATCAACTGTCCAATTTTACCTGCAGATCTCAGTCTTAAGCCAGCTTCGACATCCCCACGTCGTTCTTCTCCTCGGTGCTTGTCCTGAGAATGGCTGCCTTGTCTATGAGTACATGGAGAATGGTAGCTTGGACTGTCACATCACTCCTAAAAAAGGGAAAACATCTCTCTCATGGTTCATCAGGTTCAGAATCATCTATGAAACTGCTTGTGGCCTAGCTTTCCTCCACAACTCAAAACCCGAGCCCATCGTGCACCGTGACCTCAAGCCAGGTAACATACTCTTAGACAGAAACTTCGTTAGCAAAATCGGCGACGTTGGACTCGCAAAACTCATGTCAGAAGAAGCACCGGAGAGTGTCACGGTTTACAGAAACTCGATTATTGCGGGTACACTCTACTACATGGACCCAGAATACCAAAGAACCGGCACTATCAGACCAAAATCAGATCTTTACGCATTTGGAATCATAATTCTCCAGCTTTTAACTGCTCGACATCCTAACGGTCTTCTTTTCTGCGTTGAAGACGCAGTAAAGAGAGGCTGTTTTGAAGATATGTTAGATAAATCAGTAAGAGATTGGCCCATAGCTGAAGCCAAAGAACTAGCTCGTATTGCAATCAGGTGTTCGCAGCTCAAATGCAGAGACAGACCAGATCTTGACACACAAGTCTTGCCCGCTCTCAAACAGATTCTTGAATCCGCAAATAGTAGACTCAAGACAGAGCAGGCTAATGTACGACCACCAACTCACTATTACTGTCCAATTCTTAAGGTAAACCAGAAAACAACCATAGCAAGGACAACAATTCTTGATGGCTCAGGTTTTTTAAATATCTGAGTTGGTTGATTGCAGGAAATAATGGAAGATCCACAGATAGCAGCAGATGGATTCACGTATGAAGGAAAAGCAATAAAGGCATGGATTCAAAAACATCAAAATGTGTCTCCCGTGACTAAGCATCGGCTCAAACATTCCGATCTCACACCGAACCACACCCTCAAATCGGCTATACAAGAGTGGCGATCTCGTTCACGCTTAGACCTCTCTACTACTCTTGGCTCCTTTTGATCACACTAAATACAGTAGACACTAATTTGTATATATTAAATTTGAATACCCTGAACTTGTTTGAATCAGGTGTATCAACTCTGTTAGTCTTCTTTTTCTCTAATGTTTATTGTGGTATGAAATAACAATAAGTCAACAACAATTTGGTTTGCTTTTATAATTCCATTCAGAATGTGCAGGCTTAAATGGAACTGATCCACACACAGTTAATGAAGTGAAGAAGACTATAAGAACATGAAGAAGAGTATCTACAACTTATATAATCAAGTGATGTTTTTAGAGGTATATATCATCTACAAAATACTCACTGACAAATCAAATTTGAGTAAACTCAAGAGCGTTTGCATCTGGATCACGAGTAAATATCGCTGGTCTCCCTGACTTACTCATTGTATACTCTATCCCTGCAAAGTTCAAAAACAAAACTTCTTTATAGCAAAAAAAAAAAAAAAGAAACATCCTTTTAAGCAGGATACAAGAAGAAGAAGAAAGAATCAAAAAAATTCATATACCAGCTTTGTCCAAAACATCTTTCAGATTGGAAACATTACGGATTGCGATACAAGCGTGTCGATCCCGTCCTCCGTGCTCTGGTCTACCTGTCAATGGATCTGGATTTGGAAGCTCCATAAGATGAATCATCTCTGAACCTACCCATAACCAAGCTCCTCTATATGGAAGCTTATCGTGTGGCCTTGCCTCGTTTATCTCAAGGCCTAAAATGTTTTGGTAAAACTCGAGTGACCGTTCTAGGTTCTTGCAGAGCAGACCAACATGGTGAACACCAACAACTCCATAATCTAGAAATTTTAAAACCAAAATTAAACGGTTTCATACGATATTAAAGTCTTAATATAAAAAAAAAAAAGCGGGATCGTGTTAATCACCGGTTTTGTTGTTAAGCTCTTTCTCTTGTACAAGACTAATCCCTTCAACCGATGATCCTTGTGCTTTATTAGCCTTCAAGCTACAAAACCTAACATTGAGCTTTTGTTTCCTCATACTTTTCTTCTGAAACTCAAACCTCTCTTTCGTAGAGAGATTCGTGCAAGTAATCTTGCCAAACACCAAAAAAAAAATCCATCATCAATCCAAAGAAATAAAAATCGTTATTTAAATGATACCCTAATTTCTAAACTCACATATCAATTTCTTGATAATTAAAGAAAAGGTAAAGAAGAACCCTTAGTAACAGAATCGAATAACCTAATTTATGAGTGAGTGAGTGAGCGAGTAGAGGAGGAGCTTTACCTTTGGTCTTAGATTAAGTGAAACTGAAGGTCTGACAATAGACGCCATGGAAGAGAAGAAGCTTTACTGTCTGACACACGAGTAAAGAGTCTTTTTTTTCCTCTGCCACAAAAGGCTCAAGAAAATTAAGGAGCAAAAAAAAATCTGAGCCACAGAGCAAAGGTAACACACGAAAAACAAATAAATAAAAATTAAAAAAATCTCAATCATCAGAATGGATGGGCCAAGCCCAATTCAATTGGTTGCTGTTTTTAATAATTAGCTTTATCGAATGACATATATAGTTTACCATTTTCACTCAGTAATAGTAATAAACCACACTTTCAGAACTGTTAGTTAGTTTGTTACTATATTTACTGCTCCACTTTCTTTTTAAAATGAGTTTAGATGTTTTTGTTTTATGTTTTTAAGAACTAAGAAATATTGTTTATATGTGTTTATGTGACCGCCACTATACAGTATTTCCTCTCTATACTTTGCAACAACAGATCCGTGTAGCAACTGCTCATCTCAAAATTTGTGACACATATTACAAAATATAAACTTTTTTTAATATATCAAAAGATATCTTACTTTATCTGACAGCCTTAAAAATAAATACTACTATTAAATTAAACTTCTTTTAAAAAAAATTGCATGAGTCTGTCTACTCTACGTATATATATACTGTAATATCTCCCGAAAAAGAAAAGATAAATTAAATCATAAAGATCACATGATTCATATCCATTAAGTTGCGTTCATTTAAGAAATAAAAAGAATATACAAAAATTTTCATATCTACGATTTATATATTTATATGATTGGTTCAGCCGTTCAGTGTACTTGATACGTATATGATGAATTTGGTGGGTACTTTGTTGCCCATCCAAAAGCTACATACGTTACTATACTTTTTTAATTTTACATATCATTACATGGTCCAATGATTACCAAACACGTGGAGACAAAGCCATAGTTAATTATTTTCTAAAAATAGTATTTACAGAACCAAAAACAAAGAGAAAACACAAAAGATATTTACGGAAGTTAAAGAGAGACGTGTCGATGTCAGTGCAGTGAACCTCTTCTCTTTCTTTTTCTTTTCTCCCGCCACCCCAACTAACAGATCTCTCACCGTACACATCATCATCCTCTCTCTTTTTTTTGGTTTACCAAATCTAATGACTTCTTTCTCTCTGTCTACGTGGTGACCATCCGGTCTGTTTTCCGACAGGAGTGGGACCTACTTGATTTTACTATTTTAAAAAAAATATATATATATATATATTGTTTGGGAAAAATAAAAAGAAGAACGAAATAATCATCTGCATGACAACACAACAGCACTTCGCTTCTCTCGTCTCCTCCCCTTCTGTTTTTGGTATCCCATCCACCCCGAATGTCATTATTTTAATTTTTTTAATCTCTATCTATAAATATAATTTTTATTCTATTTTGTTCTGTTTTACCAAAGTAGAATTTACAAGTATTATATTACTATGAAATTGTCATTTTTGATGTTATGTCTTAAGTTTTGGATAAGATACTAACTGAACAAAACTAATTTTTTCATTAATCTGTAAATATAAGATTACAGCTATATATATAGAGTAAGATTAAATAAAAGGAAGTTTAATCCTACATAAACTATATAACATATATAATGTGCTAAACCAATTAATTAAACTGATTTTTTATTCTAATACACCCCCACAAACCTCTGAAACAGAATTGTGTGAAGGATGGAAGAGGCTTGATAGAGACATGCGGCCAAGGACAAAATAGAAAGGACCCGATTGAAGAGCTTTTGTCAGGATGTCAGCATGTTGATTCGCACTGGAGACGTGAAAGAGCTTCAAGAACTCGTTCTTCATCTGATCTCTAACGGTATGATAATCAATTTCTATGTGTTTCGTTCGCTCTTGAAACACTGGATTTGTGGCAATATGTATAGCCGACTTGTTATCGCAAAACAACTTTGCAGGTGAAGTGACAATGATCCTCAAATCTTTGAGCAACTAATTCAACCACTAGAGTTCACAAGTAGCAAGAGCCATGCTGCGATACTCTGAATCTGTACTGCTACGACTAGTAACATGTTGCTTCTTAGACTTCCAACTAATAAAGCTTTTGCCCAGATAAATACAAAAGCCAGAGATATACCTTTAAGTTTCAGGACAAGTGCCCCAATCCGCATCAGAAAAAGCATTAAGGCAAGGTTTTGAGGTAGCAACATAGTAGAGTCCTTGACCAGGGTTACCTTTGATATAGTGGCAAATCTGGTATGCGGCCTGGAGATGCACATCCGCAGGACAAGAGAGAAATTGACTTAAGTTGTTGACTGCAAAAGTGATATCTGGCCGAGTGATGGTGAGATAAAGCAATCTCCCAATGAGTTCTTTGTATGATGTAGCTCGCGCAGAATCAAGAGGAGTACCCATGTCCTTTGTCAGGTGAACATTGGGATTCATAGGTACACTGCAAGGTTTGCAAGCTAACAAGCCATTTAAAGCCAATATATCTAGAGCATACTTTCGTTGACAAACAGAGATACCACTGCTATTACGAGCGATTTCTAATCCCAAAAAAAATTTAGGAGCACCCATATCCTTGAGCTTGAAAGCAGCATGTAAGACAGCCTTAAGATCCTCCAAATCACTGTCATTGTTAGAGGCAATCATGATATCATCAACGTACACCAAGAGAGCAATAAACCTTGTTCCTCGTTCTTTGACAAACAGAGTGTTGTCACCAGGACACTGAGAGAAACCAGCCTTGAGAATAACTCCAGAAAAACAGTGGTACCATTGGCGAGAAGCCTGCTTTAAACCACAAAGAGATTTATGGAGCCGACAAACTGGATTAGGAGGA
Source organism: Camelina sativa (assembly GCF_000633955.1). Classification (NCBI taxonomy): domain Eukaryota; kingdom Viridiplantae; phylum Streptophyta; class Magnoliopsida; order Brassicales; family Brassicaceae; genus Camelina; species Camelina sativa. The sequence goes on from NC_025702.1 coordinate 15,340,273, forward strand.
AGTGGTGCACCACCCGGAGGAGTATATCCTTGAGGGAGACTCATGTAGATCTCCTCATCCAAGCTCCCATGAAGGAAAGCGTTAGTCGCATCCATCTGTGTGAGTGTCCATCCATGTATAGCTGCTAAACCCAAAACAAGTTTAACACTAGCAAGCTTAGCTACATGAGAAAAAGTATCAATGTAATCAATCCCCTCCATCTGAGTATACCCTTTGGCGACTAATCTTGCTTTATAACGATCAATAGATCCATCTGGGTTATATTTGATAGTGTAAAACCATTTACACCCTATCATCGTCTTACCAGGGGGTAAAGATACAACACTCCAAGTCCCAAGTAACTCAAGAGCAACAATCTCCACATCCATAGCCTTGGGAAAATGAGGATGAGCCATGGCTTGCTTAAAATTTTGTGGCTCCAATTCAATTGAGCATGAAAGAACAAAATATTGATACGAAGGACTCAATTTGGAATAGGTAAGAATAGAATCAAGAGGATAAACAACAAGAGGATCTGAAGAAGAGAGATTATCAGAAAGCTGAGTAAGATTGCAGAACGCAACAATAGAAGAAGAAGAATCAGACGAAGAAAGATCAAGAGAAGTCAAATTAGAAAAAGAAGTGTTTGTGAGATTGCAATGATAGTCAGATAAGTAACTTGGAGCTTTAGCTTGGCGTCGTGGCCGATCATTGTTTTGTGCAATCTGTCCTATGGCAACTGTAACAGTCTCATCCGGTATAGCAACAACACTAGAGGATGATGCCGGTAATGATGATGATGCATGGACAGGAATGGATGCAATTGATGACAATAAATGTGTATCATCAACAAGTTCAATCTCAGTAGAAACAGGCAAGGGTAAAACCATTTTACTAAACAGATCAGTGGTAAGAAGAGATGGAGTAACATTTTTGAAAGGGAAAATATGCTCATGGAAAACAATGTTAGGAGTGATATGAATGACGAAACATTATCACTACGAACAATCTTGATGACAAAGTTATATTATGTTTGAACATGTTTAACAAAAGACGAAAAAATAGAAAGAACATCATTTTTATTTCTCATCATATAAATCCAGGTGATTCGAGTACAATCATCTACAATAGTGAGAAAATATCGATATCCTTCTATAGATTCTACAGAAAATGGTCCCTAAGTATCTATATGAATGAGATCAAATGGTAAATGAGAAAGCTTACTATGTGAAACAAATGGCAATTTCTTTTGTTTAGCTAATGGACATATATCACATTGATCATGAGAAGAACTAGAGATGGACATAGGTAAAGTACCCGACATATATTGTAACTTGACAGAAGATGGGTGACCTAAGCGTTGATGCCAGACACGACCATCTACTTGCAAGGATCCAGAAAAAGATGCTGAAACAGAATTCGCAGATGTTGAAATGTCATGATGCTCCAATATGTATAGACAATGGATGAGGACACCTTTACCAATGATCAAGTCCCGAGTATAGTCCTGAATATAACAAGAATCACTATAGAAATGTGCAGAACAATTATCATGTCTAACCAAAGAACTCACACTTATAAAATTGAATTTAAAAGTTGAAACATAAAGAACATCATGCAAGACCATTGTTTGAGTTATTTGTACAGTGCCTATATGAATAATAGCAACTCTAGTGCCATTAGGGAGTGAGACTGTTACACCTGTCACTGGAAAAGTCTCATCAAACAAAGAAAGATCAGAACACACATGGCTAGTAGCTCCTGTGTCAATTATCCAACTACCACTGGGTAGAACAGAATAAAGAGAGGAAAGGCACTGGTGTTGAAAAGTAAAAATTTTGTTTTCAAAACGAATACTAGAAGAAGGAAACTCAATTGTAACATTACCAGAAGAAGATGTTGCAGCCATAGCACCATGCTCAGTTATTGTAGCAGACGGATAAGAAGACGGCTGCTCTAAAGCTTTGGTCTGAGTGCTAAGTTGATGAATCAGACTCTGAATTTGGTCAGAAGTGAAACTGCTCAAATCAAGATTAGTTGCAGTCTGTGTTGGGGCAGGCGTATAAGAAGCATAATTCATCACTGCATTGGATAGTGCACCCTGATGAGAATATTGATTCTGCTGATATTGATTCTGAGTTTGTTGGAATTGAGCATGTGTAGGAAATTGAGGACGTTGTCCTGTTGGAAAAGATGCCCGAGGCGGAGCAAACTGTGATAACACTTGCTGCATTGGAGGTCGTTGAGCATTCCTATGACCAGGTGGATATCCATGAAGTTTAAAACACTTATGAATGGTGTGACCAACCCGATTACAATGAGTACAATAAGGCTTCTGGTGAGGTCGGAAAGCAGCATAAGCAATATTATCAGTAGGTCCTGAAAAATAGCCATTAGTAGAAGGCGCCATGGAGTTATAGCCAACATTATCAGAAGGACCAGAAGCTTGGAAAGCCACATTATCAATCTTGGTAGCAGGCTGAATACTCTTCTAGCTCTCGTCTGCAGTCACCATGTGAAAGACTTCACCAATCGATGGCATAGGCTTCAACATTAAGATATGCCTGTGTGTGGGCTGGTAAGCCTCATTTAACCCCATTAAGAACTTCGTAACCCTGCTACGCTGCTGCAATTTCTCCCACATAAGAGCAGCATTACACTCACACTTGCCACAAGTACAAACATGAACATCAATGTAATTTTTCAACTCTTCCCACAAGGTTACTAACGTTGTATAATGAAAGTAACATCCATAGAACCATGTTGTAAAGTACTCAACCGTTGCTCAATCTCAAAGACCCTATGTGCATCATCTTGCCTAAAACGAGACATAAGATCCAACCAAATCGCAGAAGCAGTAGGCTTATAAAGTAAACTCTGGCCTATTTGCTTAGAAACTGAACTCATTAACCAAGTAATCACCATATCATTACATCGTGACCAAGAACCTGCATCAGGATGATTATCAGGAGGTTTAGGGATTGTTCCATCAATGAAGCCCAACTTATTCCTGACATTAAGAGTCATGCGTACAGAGCGACGCTAAGAGTGAAACTCTGAGTCAGTAGTGAGCCGATCTGAATCTGATGAATGAATAAAATATGGATTCTCGTATTGATTAGTAGGTCGACGTGATTCTGAGGTCGGATTAGGAGTGACAGGACGATTTTGAGGATTTGAAGCCATTGTAAAGATTAGAGATGAAATTGATCAAAAGAATCAAAGATTTATAGAAAGATTGAACTCAATCAAAGATTTACAAGTATTATATAACTATGAAAAGATCATTTTTGATGTTATGTAAAGTGGTTAATTAAACTCAATAAACCATTCTATTATGTATAAATCAGTAAAAAAAGAGTCATCGATAATTATTTCCATTGTTTTTTTGTGATGAATAAAATTTGTTTTTGGTTATGTTATTGAATACGATAACTTTTTTTTTTTTAACTAAAAAATCTTAGAAATAGTTGAGGAATTTCTATTATTACCTGCAAAATTATGGAAATTTAACTTATTTACTCATTTTTTCATTACCCCATAAGCTTCTCTTGACATTGACATGTCACATGTGTGGCATTATGAAATTAAAATTTAAAGAAATTCGTTTCTATATTAGAAAAAGTAGTAAATTACTCATGGGGTAAATTTAAACGTTTATTTTATAATTTGTAATATGAAAACGTATAACTTCGATATAGATACGCAATAATGGAGGCATGATTTTATTTGTTTCCCCCTATTGAAGGAGATGAAAGATAATGGGGTAAATTATTATAGAACACCCAAGAAAAGAAACTGTGTATTAAAAAAATAAAATAAAATCAATGAAACAAAGAAGTGAAAACAAAACTCAAGTAATAAAATAAATTTTACTCATTTGTTTCCATATAGTATTAGCAAGTACAAGTTCATGAAAACATTTCTCTCTTTTGTGCTGTGTTGTGTAATAATAAATAAAGACCTTTCTCATATATGTGGCAGATTTAAAAACCGATATTTTCTTTTTATTTTTGTTTTTGAAAAGAGTTGAAGTTAAAAAAATAATTGTGGGGGGGGGGGGG
>NC_025702.1:15344770-15378867 GCF_000633955.1 Camelina sativa
AACGAATTACCCAGAATCCAGGAAACTCTCTGATTGATTTTTTCATTTCTTTCTGGTGAATTTCTCGGGAAATTTTTTTGTAGCTTTTTTGTAATTGTTTTGGGGTTAGGCAAATCTCTATCTGTTTCATGTGCTAGCTAAGGTTGTCTCACTTTTCCTCTTATGAGTCATGAGTTTCTTGTCTTCATCTTCTCTAATAAAGTTAACAACAACACTCTCTTAAATTTCAAATCTTTCGACTTTTCTCGTTTTTTTTTTGTTTTTCTTTCCACCGAACCGGGTTTTAACAATCAAACACAACTGTCTCTTTGAACACAAGTAACAAAGAAAAAGTTTCATCAAAAAATTTGGCACCTTTCATTGAGTTTGTTTGGGTCTTCCCTTTGTGAGAGAGAGATCAAGAAATTGAGTTTTTTTTTTTTTTAATTCCATTAATGGACGAAGCTTCTCCTGCAATAGCTGTTCCATTCAGACCATTCCCTGAGCCACACGCCGGAATTAGAGGCTACTGCAGCGGCGAATCTAGGGTTTCTTTACCGGAAAATTCTTGTTCCGGTTCCGGGTCTTTGATTTCCGACGACGGAGCTATGAAAGGTTCATCCTTTGAGATCAATACAAGACAAGATTCATTAGCATCATCATCATCATCTGTTGTACCAGACGTCACCGTTGTTGATATCTCCGCCGGAGATGAGATGAACGGTTCAGATGAGTTTGATCCGAGATCGACGACGAGTCAGGGTGAGAAGAAAGTACTCAGTAGAACAGAGAGTAGAAGTCTGTTTGAGTTCAAGAGTGTGCCTTTGTTTGGAGTGACTTCGATTTGTGGAAGACGACCTGAGATGGAAGATTCTGTCTCCACGATTCCTAGGTTTCTTCAAGTTTCGTCTAGTTCGTTTCTTGATGGTCGAGTTACTAATGGAGTTAATCCTCACTCGAGTGCTCATTTCTTCGGTGTTTACGATGGCCATGGTGGTTCTCAGGTAAACTTAATCGAATACTTTTGATCGGAAACTGCAAAAGTTTGGTTTTTTAAGATGTGGTTTTGTTTGTGTGTTTGTGTAGGTAGCGAATTATTGCCGTGAGAGGATGCATCTAGCGTTAACGGAGGAGATAGTGAAGGAGAAGCCGGAGTTTTGTGACGGTGACATGTGGCAAGAGAAGTGGAAGAAGGCTTTGTTCAACTCTTTTATGAGAGTTGACTCAGAGATTGAACCCGTGGCACACGCGCCTGAAACGGTGGGATCGACGTCGGTGGTAGCCGTTGTCTTTCCGACTCATATCTTTGTCGCTAATTGCGGCGACTCGAGGGCGGTTCTGTGCCGTGGCAAGACGCCACTTGCGTTGTCCACTGATCACAAAGTAAGTATAATAATGTGTGTTAATATGTTTTAGGTATATGTTGTAGCTTCTATGAAATGACTCTAAATGATTAGTAGTAATATGCAGGGATTTCAATTATATACGTAGTTCTTTAGGAACTCTATATGTATGGATTGGTCAACGTTCTTATAGCTATTTTATGTGTAGCCGGATAGAGATGATGAAGCGGCTAGGATAGAAGCAGCCGGAGGGAAAGTAATCCGGTGGAACGGGGCTCGTGTTTTTGGTGTGCTAGCAATGTCAAGATCCATAGGTAAAAATATTTTTACTTTGTCCCAAACAATATTAAATAGTTCAGTCACATTTTAAACCGTTGCATAACAGGTGATAGATACCTAAAACCATCAGTGATCCCGGATCCTGAAGTGACTTCAGTACGACGAGTCAAAGAAGATGATTGTCTCATCTTAGCAAGTGATGGTCTTTGGGATGTAATGACAAACGAAGAAGTGTGCGATTTGGCTAGGAAAAGGATTTTGTTATGGCATAAGAAGAATGCTATGGCCGGAGATGCTTTGCTTCCGGCCGAGAAAAGAGGAGAAGGAAAAGATCCGGCGGCAATGTCGGCGGCTGAGTATTTGTCGAAGATGGCTTTGCAAAAAGGGAGCAAAGACAATATAAGTGTGGTAGTTGTTGATTTGAAGGGAGTAAGGAAGTTCAAGAGCAAATCCATGAATTGAGAAAGAAGGTTTGAAAGAAAAAGTTTTGATGGTGGGGTAAATAAGAATGGAACAGGTAATAATAATATTATTAATTGTTTTTGTAATATTAATTTCCTGCTTAATTTTTATTATTTACTTTGTTATCTCTTCCCACCATTATTTAATCTTTTTTTTTTTGTAAGCTAACTTGATATATAATGTACATGATGTAGCTTCCAAACAAAAATCCCCTATTTTAATCCTGGGGTTAATTGTAATAACTAATAACACTACACTCGTCTATGCTAAAGATCTAGTGTTATTGTTTGACGTTTATTACTTCTCCTTTTCTCCAAATTAAATTTGTGTGTGGTTGGTAAGAAAGTCACAGATGTTAAGATGCTGCAGTAGGAGGTAGACTTTACCAAAAACTCATATTAGTCACGACTGTTTTCTTTATTTATAAACCAAAGGAACAGTAACAACACTAACCAACCAAATCATAGTATGGAAAAAATCACAACAATTTGAAAATGGAACATACGAGAAGACAAAAAAGTGTGAATTCTTCTACGTGATGGAGACAAAATAATACAAACTTACACCTCAAGCTTTAATTGTAATAAAGTAGTGTGTAAGGCAGATTTTACCCGAGAATACTTTCATCTTTTCATCACATCAACATTTAAACGAACAAGTAATGTAATTTTTTAACATCATCATTTGTAAATGTCAAAAAATTATAATTTGTCAAAAAATTGCCTAGTACACTAAAAATAAGGGGTTAGTGAATATATATAAAAAGAAGAAAACAAAATAAGTGGTTAGTTAAAGAGTGTTAATAACTTTTTTTTTCCTTCTTCAGCTTTTCATACGCATTTAAAGCGCCGACGAAGTTGAAGAGAAGACACGAAGAGGAAGAGAACACACACGATTTTACTCGTCTGATTTATCAGTTTCAGATTCATCTCGGATTCACTAGATTGTCTTCTCTCCGGTGAGCTAAGTTAGATCGTTTGTTAAAATTTTCAAGAGCTTATTTCTTAATGAACCGTTAGATCGACGAATTGGTTTGATTACTCTAAAGCTAACATTTTTGGTAGGAACTGAGCTTAAATTTTCAATCTTTTGTTAAACTGAGTTTTGGGTTTTTCATTATCAATACAGGAAAAATTGAAGATCTGGGTCCTGAACTCATAAGCAAGAGAGCTATATAGCCATGGACGAAAGTAATTATATATTCTTGCCTTTATTTTTCTCAATAGCGCCTCTCTTAACTCTCTTCAACTATTAGCTTTTGAGAGGTTAAGTTTATGTCTATGTCTAGGAACATATTAGTTTTACACGGTTGCGAATGGTATGTTTTTGATAGTTTAGGGGGCATTTCAGTTTTGTGATGTGTGGTATGCAAAACAATACCATTGAGTCCCATTATCTGAATTGAGATTGAGAAGACCCAAGACTTAGATTAGATCACGAGACGACGTCGTTTCTCCTTGTCCATTTTCATTTTCATGGTGTTGTCTTGACTGAATTTGCAAATGTTGGAACCTACTGCTAAGTTTTTAGCGGAGATATATGGATATACGCGTTTAAGTCCGTATGTGTGAAATTGAACGTTGTATCTGTTTCCTAGCAGATACTAAATTTGTATCTGGAAATGGTAGAACCGAGCTAGTAAAATTCATCGCTGATAGGCATACCAAACTCATGAAACAAGCCTCTCGATATTATTCCGCACTTAAAGGTTAGTACTACAATCCATTACCGCCTAGGAGCCTAGTCTTGTCATGTGTACAAGTGGCCTGCAATTTTATCTTTACCCTTATATTCATGAATAAGATGTGAAAAGATGAAGCATTCATGTCAACACATTCGTCTAAGTTATGAACTAAGCAAAAGACATTTGTCTCTGTTTCGGTAGATGCTATGGCTCGTGGGAGAAGAAGATATTCACTTGTAAAAGATGTAGACGGCATGGAAACAGGAGCATATGACAAACCTCTTCCATGCTTTGGTTGTGGAATCGGATGGTTCTCGTGAGTTCTTTGCTTCTCCTGTTAATTCCATGTTATCGGACTTAAGGCCAATCCTGATTTGAGTCTTCATTTACCTTAAAACAGCTTTCTCCTAGGATTTATGTTTCCACCTTTGTGGTACTATGCTGCATATCTTTATTTCGGGAACTATTATCGTAAAGATCCTAGAGAAAGAGCTGGTCTTGCTGCTTCCGCAATCACTGTAAGTACTTATATATGATTTCGTGTGCATAACATAATATTTACTGTTAGAGATTAGTCCATAGTCTAACAATGTGTTCTAGATTAGTCGAAGTGACTCTAAATTCGATTTTAAATCGGTGCAGGCGATGGGATTCTCTCTTGTGTTAGTCGTGATTTTCGCTGTCCGGTGGTTATACTATCCTAATTAAGATTATACTACAAGATAACTATGTAACTATCATTCATTACCTATAAGTTTCAGTGTTCATCAAGGTATAGTCACCGAACTCATGTACATTCACATAAACCAATGATTTTACTTAGACCATTTTATCAAGTTGTGTATAATTTTTTGTTCACAACATATAGAGTTTGTATACGAATTACGAACAAGGAACAGAAAAAAGAAACAACATTAGGTTAATGGTTGTATTGTAGCTACATTATTTTGGCTGTGATTGTTATTCTAGTCAGCCAAATTGGATTATCAGTGTATTGTCCTTGGTTTCATTCATATCCTTTCGGCCGTTCTCGAATGATTTTTGTGGACTGTTCGCTTTAACCTTAAACGAACGACGAACCTTTTTCGTATCTGGTGGGCCGTTTAGTAATGGGTTTATCTGCGGTGGAGCCTGTTTGCTGAACCTAATTATTATTATTATTTTTTTATAACAGCAAAAACCTAATATTTAAAGGGTGTATTAATTGGTACAAGAAAATACAGTTTTTTTTTTTTTAACAAATAATTATGAAAACGGTGTCACTGATATACATAACTAAACTATTCATCATCTGATAATTTCGTAAATCATAACTCAGTTAATTAAATGAATTAAATCTTTAATGTAACATATAAAATACATGGAAACTATGTTATATCGTGCAAAGAATCAACCAACAAAACGATCTACCGCGAAATTGAAATTAATACGGAATGTAAATTTCTCAGTGGTAAAGTAGTGAACCAAACACCAAGCCGTTTAGTACGCCACATTAAAGCTTTAAGACGACATGACGTGCTTCTCTTGGAATGTAAAACGGGTGATGTTTTGTTACCAGTGGTGATAGGTACGTACGGCGTGGGGTTCGTATCTATTTGTACTTATCAACGAAGAGAAGTATATGATTGATTCGAGGGATTCGATTATGCTCAATCGCTAAAAAGCTTCCAATAGGTTAATGCCACGACAAATTTGTGGATCTCTCTTCCAAGTAAGTTAATAATCGAATCATTAAGAGCTTTAATCAGTATTTTTGCAATCAATTACTAATAAAGACGACATGTAATACGATTGGATCAATCTTGTAATATAGGCACGTGCGGGAGACAGGCTGTGTTGTGTAATCTGGACGATAGCTGTTTGAAGAAACTTAGACGATACTTCCGATTCATCTAGCGTCTGTCCTTTCCCAGCCTGTCTCTTTCTCTTCTTACTTATTTTTAAATGTAATCTTGATAAATTATTATATTTTCCTAAGCTATTGTGGCTCGTTTCCAGACCAATATACAGGTATCTCTCTACCTAAACTCCAGATTTATGTCCATCTGTTGTGTCCAATTATTTCAGTCCTCGTTCTTTGTTTGCTATATAAAACAATTCTTTTAAAACTCTACTTAGCAACAATTAACAAACCATCAAGAACAACAACAACAAAAACCAGAAATTCTGACTCTTTGGTCTATAATTTTTTGTTGTGTCTTAGCCTTTTCATGCGGAAATTGAGTTTAAATCTCGTATTAAGGGTGGATTCTCTAAGCAAGGGTTTGTCAAAAACGCATGGTACTAGGCTACTAGCTAAGTTTATGTTACATGCATGTAACATGCTATTATTAGTTAGATACTGCTACTCTATTGGTTGAAGCTGATCAGTCTCTTTTGATGAAGAATTGAAGATACATTTTTATACGTTTTGAGTCACAAAAAGACTTTTAACGTTTGGTGGATTTGTCACATGTGTGATCTCAATAAATAATTTTTGATCTATGGAAAACTATTTTGATTCGATGGCCTCAGCAAATTTTTGGTTGGACAAAATACTTTTTGCTAATCACTTTTTCTTTCACTAACTTTTTTACCCACGTAAATCATTCTGATTCTTAATTAGTTTAATGAGATATTATAACCTGGTGTGATTCTCCCGAAATCGATATGCTCTTATTATATACGTAAATCACTATCCTCTTTTCCTTTGGTTAATAGTATATAGTTTAGTATATGATTTTAGTTGATGCTTACTTTTCTTTCTTTGGTCTTTAGGTTTAATAGTGGGACACTGAATACGAAAGATAAGAGCCAAATTTTCAAAATATTAATAATATTTCTTTTTCACAGACAGAAAGCTGGTGGCGATGGCCATAATTTTAGGGCTATGCGTTGTTTAACTTGTTACCATCATAGTATTTTGTATTCTTATTTTTCTCATTTTTGGGATTGTTGTCTTAACTTCAAAATGTTACGTTAATAATTTACAGGAAATACAATTACGTATAAGTTATAACTTACAAGTTTTGATCCATTTCTGGTTATCAAAACGTATGATCCCAGCTTTTATTAAGCATTTTAGCTGTCTGTTTCCAAAAAATAATAATATGAAATAAATTAGGAAATGGTGGTGGCCGTGTGTACAACACATTAACGATAAGGTGGAACGTTACACAACCCAAAAAACAGGGTTTAGTTTATTTATATAATTCATTAATTCGCTTACAAGTATTATTAGGCTGAAAAGTGTTTTTAACTAACACTTTTAATTTGATATATTGATAGTGTACTAAACTACAAAAATGTTTAAAGGGTATATGAGAAAGTAAAGATGAGTTTAAAGGGTTGGGATTGGATGCTGGTCCCCTTTTCTTTTTCTTCACCTTTTTTATTAAGTGATATTTTTTGTTCAACCTTTTTTTGCTCCTTCCACTTATCGAATGTGGCAATATTGTGGCAAGTAATGAAGAAAGTATATGGAGCATGTAAGCTCTGTAATGTTATTGCTACCCATCGACATTTGATTTCAATATCGTTTGATCTATCGCTATTATAAAGGTAGAAGCATGATAACCACTCCTCTACGTACCCAACCAAAACAATAGAAAGTCTTTTTTTTTTTTGGTCAAAGAAACAATAAAGTATAAATAATGTATTAAAAGTTTAAAACACAATTTTTGTTTTTTTTTTAACGAATTCTTAAAATTTCCAGACCATTGCTTTACTAAAACCAATACACCGAGTTTGTGCATAAATAATATAAATTTTTGTTTATTATCTAAATTGTGAATTTTTTTAGCCATGGTTTTGTTGTGTTAACTTTAGGAACAACCACTAATAAGATCTGCGGTGCGTTTTCCATACGCATAAACACCGACGACTAAGTCAATGCACAATACCACATTCAAGTCCTCGTCTTGTAAAACTGACTACAAGCCTAAACTTTACGAATAAAGATTCATCATATTCTTTGACTTCTTTAGAAATGATTCATGTGGAAAAAGCATAATCATATATATTGCAAAATAGGGTAAATTTGTTGTGTAAATAGAAATTTACTTTTCTTTTGTTTCTTTTAATAAACGAATAATTGTAAAAAGAAAGAAAAAAAAAATTGTTTAAGGAGAGACAGGTCGACAAAAGGTGCGGAGGTTTGTGTTGGGGTGTAGCGAGAAAAGGGTAAGTAAACACTTTACAATGATGATCACCACGCTCCAATTATTTCTGTCAAACAGAGCATGAGCATCCCTCTAAAGTTATTTTCCAAATTTATATGTAACAAAAATTTAATACTATACGTGGACTTTTTGAGTACATGCATATATAATTGTACATTCCTTTTAAATTAGTAATATACGGGATTCGTGTTTACATGGAAGTGCTAATAACGTATTTTGCGTGTATACATGGTAGTAGTACATATAGCGATGACAACATGTTTTGTGTAGCGATGACCAATGATAAAGATTATAGTCGTGAGAGTGTTTTAGCGAGATAATAAACAAAGACGCAGAAGTAAAGCTCGAGTTGATTACTACAAAATGTTAGAAAAGTTATTTATATACGAAGTAAGTGTTAACTGTTAACCCATCATGCATTTAGTGATGGAAACAAAAATAAAAGTGTTGTGTTGCGTATTTCGTAAGTTCTACCAAATTTATATCTAGAGCTAATTGTTCCACTTTAATTACTGTAGCTAGTGGATTTGCAATTGCAATTATGGTTTAACAGTCCCAAATAATTATTAACGTCCACTTTTTTAAGTTTTAACTAACTTTTCTATAACTTTTCAGTCCTATTTAAAACCTCTGTTTTTTTTTTTTTTCAGATTTGAATGTTAAGCCTTAAGCATCAAAACAACTTTGAGATCGTGTGATTGTGTCTTCATGTCACCGTGGTAAAAGATGTATGCCGTGACATTTTTTGGGAAAACATAAAAATAAGATATTTGTATAACAATAATGGTTTTTAAAAACATGAGTTAATATAATAATTTTGCAACTTTTGTACCACAATCTTTGAATTATTTTTCGAGAATCAAGTACAAATCCAAGAGATCTATTTTGTAGAAAGCATAAACCTTTTAGTCCCCTAAGAAACTCATTATTAATTTTGAATGTTGCCGTGTTATTCTGAAAATATTTCACAACAATAAGTTTTTTAAAAATATTTTATATGCTGACTAATCCTAAACAAGGTATTATTATTTTTTTTCGGTAATCAAAAACTGAAAGTCCTAATTTGATAGCATGAAGTTTTTTTCGTCCATTTTTAAAAGTATTGAGAGAAGAGAAAAAAAAAATGCTATCTCGTGTGGTATTATATAATATAGAAATCGTGTGTTGAAATGTTTCATTGGGAAAACAATATAGTATTTTGATTTGTCAACATATGTTCGATTATATGCATTAAATTACTTGCATGATTAATATAACGTTTGGTAAGCAAAAAAAAAAACATATACACTAACTATATCTTTTGGTTGACGGCTCCGACGTTGCTTGTAAACAAGGGTTATCCAAGACGGGCCTTAGTGGCAACATCCTCAAGGACCTCAACAATTCTTTAATTTATCAATCATTAAAACAAAATAAAACTACATTTTGACTAATTGCTGTTTATGAAAATCATTGAAACAAATCCGATTAATTAGGACTATACAACATATGGACGGCTACGAGAAAATAACATATCAATCTTTTTTGTTTTTTTCCATGTCATTTTCAAATATTGCCTTTTTTTTATATATGTCTGATATTAATATATATTAAAACTTCTGTAATAAGTTTGTGATGTTTAGGGAATTATGGTGCACATTATCTGTTTATGAACTAAAAAAGTAAAGCACTTCGACGAATTTTCCAACTCAATGATTTGAATTTGAGTCTAAATAATATTTTTTTAAATTAAAATCTTCGGCGCGACATGGTTCAATTACCATGACAACAATTCCTTTCCGTGTCCGTATGATTATTATAAATCTTTAATCATTGTTTAATTTTATTACCCTCTTTTTAAAAATAACGTACTTATTACAAAAACTATTGTTAATCTCTCTCCCACGCTATATAAACTCGTTTACTCCATTAAATGGTTACTGTAATCAAAATCCACAAGTCTCTCTCTCTCTCTCTCCTCTCTCAATTGTTTTTTAAAAATGGACGATCAACCGCCGCTGATCTGGCCGCAGTTTGAATCCACCGGATACACTCGTCGACGATCACCGATCCCAACTATATTAGTTCCAGCGATGATCGGAGTTACATCAGCGGCTATTTTTCTAGTCTTTGTAACCTTCGTCGTCCCTACGTTTCTCTCCATCACATCTCAGATTCTCCAACCAGCTTCGGTGAAACGAGGATGGGATTCGATCAACGTCGTTTTGGTAGTTTTCGCCATTTTATGCGGCGTGCTCGCTAGACGAAACGACGACGGATTACCTTCGTCGTCGTCGTCGTCTTCGTCGCAATCAGAAGAAGAAGGACGAGGAGCTGTTGTTATGATCAGTGGTGAAATGTCCGTCGGTGACGGTGAGGTTAGTAAGATCTCTTCCACGCCGACGGTTTCATCAGAGCATTGGTTTGATGACGTGTATGATGCTGATAGGCTTAAGATATATGAGAGTGTGAGTAGCCGGAGTTTTATTACGCCTGGTTTACCGGTTACCGGAACTGTACCGTTGAGGCGTAGTAGTACTTCGTATCCTGATCTGAGACAAGATGTTTTCAGAGAGACTGGTGATCGCCGGTTCCGGTTTTACGACGATTTCGAAATTGATAAGTACCGATCAGTAAACGATTCGAGTTTTTACGAACCGTTTCTGAATCGTTCTAAAATCGAGATTGAAGAAGAAGAAGAAGAAAAAACAGAGCCTAAAGAGATTCATATTGATAAATTCGTTGTAACACCGTCGTCTCCGCCGAAACAACCACCGGCACCACCACCACCTCCGCCGCCTTCACTTACTCGACAATCGCCGGTTGAAGTTTCACAGAAACCGAGAAGGGCTCAACGTTCTGTTAGAAACAGAGATGTACAAGAAAACGCGAAACGCAGTGAGACTAAGTTCAAACGAGCGTTTCAACCTCCGCCGTCACCGCCTCCTCCTCCGCCACCTCCCCCGCCTCCTCTTGTAACCGCTACGCCGCCGAGAAAACAAGGGACTCTTCAGCGGAGAAAGAGCAATGCGGCTATAGAGATTAAAATGGTTTTCGCTTCTCTGTATAATCAAGGGAAGAAGAAGAAGAAGCTTCAGAAATCTAAGAGAAAGGAGAGAATTGAATCTTCTCCGGTGGTTGTGGTGGATGTTATGGAAGAGCCGCCGCAATACCAATCGTTAATTCCGCCGCCGTCTCCGCCTCCTCCTCCACCACCACCCCCGCCTCCGCCGCGATCGTCGCAGTCTGTATTCTACGGATTGTTCAAGAAAGGAGTTAAGAGCAACAAAAAGATTCACTCCGTTCCGGCGCCGCCTCCACCTCCACCGCCGAGAAAGGTCCAATTTGATCCTCAGACACCACCACCACCACGGAGATCCAAATCCGGAAGACCTCCGCGTCCGACGAAACCGACGAGTTTCAACGAAGAGAACAACGGACAAGGATCTCCGTTAATCCAAATTACGCCTCCGCCTCCACCACCGCCTCCGTTTAGAGTTCCGCCGTTGAAATTCGTGGTGAGTGGTGATTTCGCGAAGATACGGAGTAATCAGAGCTCTAGATGTAGCTCCCCTGAACGGGAAGTGTTCGACATCGGTTGGGGTCTAGAACTCACTCATTCTGATTGCGGAGCTGAAACAACGCCCGCTGTGAGCGGCGGCGGTGGTGGTGGTGTGCCGGGGTTCTGTCCAAGCCCAGACGTGAATACGAAAGCCGACAATTTCATCGCCAGGCTTAGAGACGAGTGGAGGCTTGATAAGATCAACTCCGTTAACAGAAAAAGGTAACTGGGCTTTGTGTAAGGCCCATTACGACTACGGCGTAGTTTTGGTCATCTCATGACCTGAAAGGCTCCAGCACATGCACAAGTAAGGATTACAACTTACAAGAAACATCTACAAGGGGAGTTTGGTAAAAAAATGGTCGAGATGTTTTTATATTGGCTGGCGAATTCGTCGTGATTTTAAGCAATGTGCAGACACAACGCAAGGACTCAGTTTAAGTTACGGGTCGGTATAGTTATTAGTGGTAATTGGTTCGAACTGGCTGGTTAGTTTTTGGGTTTAACCGGTTGAGGGGATTTGGTTTGGTGTGTTGGATTTTTCAGTTTGGACTTTGGAGTGTCTGTATGAAAAGTTAGTTAACTAACTTTGGTGTTGATGTTATTGTTGGTACGCATAACGTATTGATGTATGTATGGGCCATTATTGGTATGAAGAAATATAGTTGTGGTGGCTCTGTGTTTTGTTGAGCCTACCTCTTGTGATTTTTCCCTTTCCCATCGTCCTTCTTCATTCACATAATTTGTAAATGCTCTTTCAAATTGGTTTTACAATTTTTACATTTTGTAGTCATTTTAAAAATAATTTAACTATTCCATTTTGAGTTAGGGGATTCTCCCTGCGTTAGCTATTATGCTAGCTCTTCTTAAGAAATGATCTTCAGTTTTTTTTTTTAATCGTGGATATGATTCGTCGAGCTGCGTTTAAGTTATTTTATTTTATCACGGTATTAGATATAGGCCCTATTTTTTTCAACGAAAACGTTGTAGTAAGTGAATAAATCATCTTTGATGCAATCACCAAATTAATGGATATGTTTCTATACTTTCATGAATGGGCAAAATGTGTCAAATAAAAGTTTAAAAAGATAAAATAAATGAGATTGAGTTCATGGGAAGGTTTTCAAGTATCAAGTATGTCTCACTTTTTGTGTTTTTTCACGGTTGAGATTACAAGATGGAACAAATTGGAAAATCGAAATGATCGAATTGCTAAATCTTATACAACTAGCAATGGAGAAATTGTTTTTCTTTTGATGGGATAAAATGTGAAGTAGATTAGTATATTAGCAAAGGAAAAAGTTGTTTTACAAGAGCTATATTACCAAACGAGAACTAGTTATATACATGAATGATTCTGTTATTGTTTCTCTGATTTCTCAAGCTGCTTATGAAGTAAATTGTTATTTCCTTTATCTTCCTTGTGACAAGCCAGTGAACAATGCGGTGAACAACCAAATCTATAATCACATCTGACAGAATTGGTTTTGTCAAACACGAAATATCTAGCGCTTCTTGAACAACTTATTGACATGTTTCTCATAAGAGAAGTAAAAGGGATATAGATGTCCTGAAAATGAAAAGCAGAGTGAAGAAACAGAGGACAATGGCCTCAAATAATAAGCTTACTTGCAATTTGCAAACTTCTATGATTGTATGTATGTGGTGATTCGGTACTTTGTGATTTAGAAGGTCCATCAGGCCCAATGATGCGGCGTGATGAATACGTAGACCTAGTAGGCGCAATATGAACATACGACAATTAAATATGGAAAGGGAGGCTAGGGGTTATTATTATTCATCCGGTCCGATTGCCAATGTCCTTTGACTGTAATAAGAAATCATTAAGATTTCAAATGAAATTAAATCACATCATACTAGTTAGAGTGGTAAAGTTGTAAATATATTAATGAATAATTACAAATTGTTTGTTTCCTGATTAAAAATCAGATCTTTACAGGAACCGCAGATCGCTCAGAAAATGTAATAAGATGCTCTCTCAACACCATGTGCGTTTCCATCAACCTTCGCCGTCTCAGTAGCTTACACAAAAATCGTTTTTGCTTTCTTCTATTAAAATAAAATCTATCTAAAATTTACCATATAATATAGCATCTATTTATAAGAAACTTGTGTGTGGAAAATATTGAAAAGTGGTGTTTACACGTACAAGTGGATCCATCCAAGTATCTCTAAACTCTATAGATATTTGGAATCTAACATTTGTGTGTAAATTATATAATCTTCCGAAGCATTTAAGTTCACATCAAATAATATATAAGACCTCGGGACAGAAGGTAAACCACAACTTCCTCATCCCAAGACAAGATTCTCTGTTTCATTTTTTCCTCCATAATCAATAAGGGATTCTTGTATTAAAAGAAAAAATAACAGAGATTACATTTGAGATGCAAAATATACTACTCTAAAAAATTGTTATACTATTCTAAATATCTCTAAACAGAGATTACATGCATTTGGGTACATATCTATGTCATATTATATGATTTGAGTAATCTATATGATGTTTTTGATGCAATTCTGTTTATATATGATCTCGTGGAATATATACATTTTGCAACATATTTCTATATTAACACAAAACAATGTCAAGATGTAACACTTGTATTTGTGATAATCATTCTATAATCCTATTCATATTACTACGGTTTGTTGTCCATTAAAAAAATATCAAAAATACGTTTTGATATATATCTTGTTTAATCAAATGTCGAACAATCCTCTAAGCTATAATTCAATGTTTAAACACGGATCACATTATTTTAACACAAACAACATTAATTAATATCGTCTAAAGGAACTTCACTTCACTTCCTCCTCCATAAATACGTTATACCACGAACACTTCTCTCTCTCCCTCTCTCCATCTAGAATATTATCTTCTCTCTCGCCGGAAAATAATAAATCAAAATGATCACCGGCAAAGATATGTACGACGTACTAGCGGCCATGGTGCCGCTGTACGTAGCTATGATACTAGCCTACGGTTCGGTACGGTGGTGGGGCATATTCACTCCGGACCAGTGCTCCGGTATAAATCGATTCGTTGCGGTTTTTGCGGTTCCCCTCCTCTCTTTCCATTTCATCTCCTCCAATGATCCTTATGCCATGAACTACCACTTCCTCGCCGCCGATTCTCTTCAGAAAGTCGTTATACTCGCCGCACTCTTTCTTTGGCAGGCCCGTCTCTTATAATAACCTCTCAATGCATCATATCTTACATATATAGTTAAGGGAACTTATCAGCACATAGTCTGTTTTCAACTTATTTTGAGAATATATTTGTATGGTTTATCTCTTTTGATGTTCTTTATTATGTTTAGTTTATAGTTTTCCTAAATAGCTACCAGGTTTTGATGACACTTATCATTAATATATAGTCTTTAGATCTAAAATTAATGATTTATCAATGAAACATAAGTAATCAATTTAATTTATAGTGTGGTCCAACATTCTGAAGAGCTTATTATTGTAAATTGAGGGTACGTGGTTCGAATCTTCCCGGATGATGCTCTTCCCGCCTAAGTCTATGATTCAAACCTCACATAACTAGCTAAGCCTTAGAGATATAAAGCTAGTTATGTTTCTCTAAACACACTTACACATGCACACATCCTCATGTTTGTATATATATTGATGATTATATATTGTGATATATATTAATTCAGGCGTTTAGCCGCAGAGGAAGCCTAGAATGGATGATAACGCTCTTCTCACTATCAACACTACCGAACACGTTGGTTATGGGAATCCCATTGCTTCGTGCTATGTACGGGGACTTCTCCGGCAACTTAATGGTGCAAATCGTGGTGCTTCAGAGCATCATATGGTATACGTTAATGCTCTTCTTGTTTGAGTTCCGTGGCGCTAAGCTTCTCATCTCCGAGCAGTTCCCGGAAACGGCCGGTTCAATTACTTCTTTCAGAGTTGATTCTGATGTTATCTCTCTTAATGGCCGTGAACCCCTCCAGGTTTGAATATTCGATCCGTTTCATATTAATTTTATAGCTTAGTCAAGTTTTTGTAAATATCATGCAGAACGTATTACTATGAAACAGACCTTTTTTATAATACCGGTTTAGTTATATCCGGCTGAAAATATGATTTTTCTCTTTAATCAGACCGATGCGGAGATAGGTGACGACGGAAAGCTCCACGTGGTGGTCCGAAGATCAAGCGCCGCCTCGTCAATGATCTCATCGTTCAACAAGTCCCACGGCGGAGGTCTTAACTCCTCCATGATAACGCCGAGAGATTCAAATCTCACAGGGGTTGAGATTTACTCTGTTCAGTCGTCACGAGAGCCGACACCTAGAGCTTCGAGCTTTAATCAGACAGATTTCTACGCAATGTTTAACGCAAGCAAAGCTCCGAGCCCTCGTCACGGTTACACCAATAGCTATGGTGGTGCAGGAGCTGGTCCCGGTGGAGATGTTTACTCACTTCAGTCTTCTAAAGGAGTGACGCCAAGAACGTCAAATTTTGATGAAGAAGTTATGAAGACGGCGAAGAAAGGAGGAAGAGCAGGGAGAAGTATGAGTGGCGAGTTATACAACAATAATAGTGGTATGAATCTATTTATTTTTTTTGCTTTTATATATCTATGTTACTATAGCTAGGAGAAAAATAAACTTATTTCATTATTGTTTGGTTGCACTAGCTATAATTGTAATTTTAAAAAATATATTTTGTAATTATGGTCAGTTCCGTCGTACCCACCACCAAACCCGATGTTCACGGGGTCAACGAGCGGAGCAGCTGGAGTGAAGAAAAAGGAAAGTGGTGGCGGAGGAAGCGGTGGAGGAGGAGTTGGTACTGGAGGAGGACAGAACAAGGAGATGAACATGTTCGTGTGGAGTTCGAGTGCTTCTCCAGTGTCGGAAGCCAACGCGAGGAACGCTATGACCAGAGGTGCCTCCACTGATTTATCTACCGACCCTAAAGCTCATCTTCACCCTCCTCCTCAGGACAACCTCGCTTCCAAAGGTTCATTAATATTCCATTTTTAATTCATATACTAAAAATATTTTTTTTATACTTTTTGTAAAATTATAAGAATACTTAAGTGAATTATAGTCAATCGGTGAATATTTTTTTCGAGAAACGATCATATATAGTCAATTAAGTTTGGTATATTAAATGTATTGTATTTGATGCCTTGATGGTGACAGCGATGCAGAATCTGATAGAGAACATGACACCGGGAAGAAAAGGGCATGTGGAGATGGACCAAGACGGTAATAACGAAGGGAAGTCAGGGGTAACTTCGTCACCTTACATGGGCAAAAAAGGCAGTGACGTTGAAGACGGTGGTCCTGGTCCGAGGAAACAGCAGATGCCGCCGGCCAGCGTGATGACCAGACTAATACTCATAATGGTCTGGAGAAAACTTATTCGAAACCCTAACACTTACTCTAGTCTCTTTGGCCTTGCTTGGTCTCTTGTCTCCTACAAGTAAGTAAAGTAGTATATACAATTATACATCACATAACATATATAAAAGTAGCAAAATGTTTCTTGGTCAATTGCTTAATGGTTGATCATTTTATGGGACAGGTGGAATATAAAGATGCCAACGATAATGAGTGGATCGATTTCGATATTATCTGATGCAGGTCTTGGAATGGCTATGTTTAGTCTTGGTATAGTTCCTCTTCATATAAATTACAATACACATTTAGTTCAAGACTCTGATTTTTTTTTTTGTTTTGCTAATTATATATTATGTTTATTAATTGGTGAAATATATATATATATATATATAGGTCTATTTATGGCATTGCAACCAAAGATTATTGCGTGCGGAAAATCAGTAGCCGTGTTTGCGATGGCAGTAAGGTTCTTGACCGGACCGGCCGTGATCGCAGCCACCTCAATCGCAATTGGTATTCGAGGCGATCTCCTCCATATCGCCATCGTTCAGGTAAATTACTTTTTAGTCTTATTATATTTCAGTTTAACTTACAATTGATGTTTTAGTATTAGTGATGTTGAACGTTTCTTAAAAGACATATTATACATACACAATTATTGATAAGAAAATTTTGTATTATTGAAGGCTGCTCTTCCTCAAGGAATCGTTCCTTTTGTTTTCGCCAAGGAATATAACGTCCATCCTGATATCCTCAGCACAGCGTAAGTTATTATTATTATGTTTTTCTCTGTTTGAAAGTTGCACGACTTCTAAATATATATTTTCATATTTAGAATTAGAAGCAAAAAATTTGATATTTTGAATTTTAAACTTTATGCTTATTTATTTGCAGGGTTATATTCGGAATGCTAGTTGCCTTGCCTGTAACAGTACTCTACTACGTTCTTTTGGGGCTTTAAGTTATAATCAAAACGTAATAGCAAATCAAAGGCGATACGACCAAAGGTGTGAGGTTTCTTTTTTTCTTTTCAAAAAAGAAAAAAATCACAAGAACGAGAAAAGACTAATTCCAGGTCAGGCTTAGGTGGATGGACCAGCAATGTTTGCATTAATTAAATTATAGCATATGATGATAGTTGAAATTTTAGATAACTTTGTATAATTTATATGCACATGCATGTACGTGATACTCTTTGTAATTTTCGTTTACATTTATTAAATTTTTGGGATGTGCGCGTACAATTATACAATTTTTTTAATTGATTTATTTGTTTTTCTATTTATAGATGGTCGTGAAACATGTTATTAAATAACACTAATATTTCAATCATATTACTAGATCCCGCAAAGTGTGTTTAGATTCGATCTTGTGCTTTTCTAAATCTCTAGACAAATTTTTTTATTTTGTTTTGGATCAAATGCACTAATACTTCCAAATTTGACCTTTAATTTCATTTATTTGTTTTTTTTTATATGTATGTGATTGTGAAGTTGTCTTTTACCAAAAAAATATATGTATGTGAACGTAATATTCACTTGAAGCCTTGAAGGTAGTCGCATTTTAATTGAGTAAAGAACAAGGAAATCTTTATATATTTTATTTCACCTATATAGAACATTAAAAACAACATATTTATAAAATTTAGATGCGGCGATATATACGTGAAAACTGATATAATGTGTGTATGATGAGAGAGGTGACTACTTAAAGTATATCCAACAACATAATTGTGTCACCAATAAGATATTACACGGATGGTTGTTGGATTGATACAGAGAAAAATTGGTGTGTTTGGATGCATAAAGCTCCGGAATACATAACAGCTCATGTTATCCATTCGTTTCAAATCGGAAGCACCTGATTGAGTATAGGAACTAGGAAGATAAATGCTGATACGTGTTCGACAAATTGATTATGTATCTCTGATCTAACAACAGTGTAAAAAATATGGGCTTGCCTCTGGAGGAGTTGACTGTATAACGTAAAAACGACCACGTGGGGTATCAAAACGATGAGATAGACGTTGGAACTCGCTCTCTGGTCGGAACGTACATTGAACGAACAACAACACATGAAATTCAATAACAATTCTTCTCTATACTATTATATAGTTTGTCATGACTTTCTGACTTATCTGACAATAGATCTTATATCTTTCACACGTAAAAATATCTATTATTTGTCTAAATGCGTAAGAGAATAACATATTTATAATGTTTTTGAAGTTTACAGAAGTTTTTGTGCATTGAGTAGGAGACAACATTTGCTCAGTGACAGCTCTTGTCTCTCTAGGCAACTTATTATTCTAATGTCTTTTAAAGCTATTTTTTTTTTGTTTTTGAATCTTATCTTGTATAACACAAATTAATGTTATTACTGTATCATGTTGATATGATCAGGCACAAGCACTTTTATAGTCACCACACTGTGAAACAGTTAAGGAACTATTTCATTTGGACGCATATTGTTTCCTGGGCAAATTATATAGTAAACTTACCAAGTACTGTAACTTGTGTATACTATGGACATTAGTCTAGCTCTAATTTAGAATTGTCCAGTTTTCTAAAATTTATCAGATTTATTCTAATCACAAACTTACGTAAATAAAATTTTCGATTTTGATGCTTTGATCATTCACAAAAATTGGAGCCAAACTTTATAAGTTATAACGCAACAGCTAATAGGTTGCTGCTTACTGAAGCAGATATTAGCGCCCCAGCCTATATGATCAGTATCTACTAACATGCTATATTGATCAAACTTTTACTAAATATGAAAGACAAAAATCACAAATTTTAAAAACATGATCCGTCCATACACCTTATTCTTCCTCATTAATAATAATCGAAATTTCCTGTCATAAAATTGCTGCTCATAAAATAAACAAAAAAAAAAAAAAAACTCGAATTCGCAAATACTGTTGTTGCTCTGAACCTGAAAGATTTGGATAAACACATTTGTCTGAGAACAAGATACTGAGTCTGAAACTAACATAAGCAGTTTCACTATTTGGCAGCTTCAAGATTAATGAATGTGAGAGTACCTGAACTTAAAAGAGAGGATAGTGAGTGATTTTGGTATTTAGCTACTTTTTCCTTTTTGCTTAAGAGTAATCTTATCTCCAAGACTAAGAGCAATCCCTTGTGTCTTGCTTCGAATCCTTATGTAACCGCTAAGCTTTTCATCGCTTTGTTTCTCGATACTCACATTCACCAAAGCATCTTCGCCAAACACACTCTTGGCGTATAAGTTTGCTGAGAGGAACCCGCAGTCGCCTTCTAACACAGATCTGCAATAAACAAAGGAATAACCAAGTGAGAAAACCGCAAGCTTAATAATAAAGGAGACCAAGTAGAAGCGGAACTTACGTTGGAGTGAGGCACTTCATGTTTGTTGATTTGATAATGTGATCAAGAAACTCTTTCTCGTCTTGAATCATGGTATTTACAGCCACCTGGAAAACAAAACACCAGATTCAGTTCGAGTTATCAAAACATAGCTTCAAGTAAGAAGGAAAATTGCGGTTTACTTATACCTTATTTTCCCATTCGAATTCTGCCCACATGGATCTGAATGCAGAATCTGAACACAGAGCAGGAGAGATATAATCCATGATATCAATGTGTATGTCATTAAGGACCACAACGTTTCGTTCCGTGACATTTGAAGTTTCGTAGACAATGTTCCCGAATATGACCCCAGTTTCAGTAGAGGAAACCTTGATGTTGGCTTTTAT
Source organism: Camelina sativa (assembly GCF_000633955.1). NCBI lineage: Eukaryota > Viridiplantae > Streptophyta > Magnoliopsida > Brassicales > Brassicaceae > Camelina > Camelina sativa. The sequence continues at coordinate 15,365,351 of NC_025702.1, forward strand.
CTTCTTCTGTGACTCAGGTGCAAGTGTGTAATTCTGAGGACGTTCGACAAGCTTTAGATCTCCCATGGTCGCCAATTCCAAACACAGATTCTGGAGGGTTTCTTTGGTACGGTTAATAACAGTGACATCAAGGACTATGTCATAGTGATGGACTGTCACGTATGCTTCTGCATAGACTGAATCGCTGAATCCTGTGAGTTGAAGAATGCGGTTAAGCTTGTTTGCATCATTTTCGTCCTTGGTGAATTCACCGGTTGCACGTTTTAGGTCGTCTTGTACTTGGTCTTCTAACTCAAGTAGACTCATACCCTGAGAGAGAATTTTCACAAGTACATCCAGAGTCAGACCAACAATAAGATAATACTAACATGGTGTATATATGAAAAGATAACAATTTTGGGATTTAAATACCTTTCTACTCTTCAGATGGAAGAAATCAATGAGATCATCAGGTTGAGCGTTAGATATTTGGGCCTTAGCTTTAAGTTCCTCAAGTTCTCGTAGCTGTTTCTCGGAGAGCATTTTGACAAAACTCTGGCGACAGGATTCCAACCATATCTTCTTCATCTCGTCACTTGTGTGGCAAATTAATTTTATGCAGAGTACAATCCTTTCATAAGAGTCGGGATCAATTGAATGCGGAACAACATGAGATTGCCCTAGTTGCAACATAGACACCATGATGAGTAAAGTTTGTGTTTTCGCCTTGTTAATCTCAGTTTTGGATGACTGCACTTCCTCCAATCTGAGAACAAGTTTCGTCAATGTGCAAGCTACCACTGCTCCAAGGAAAAAATCACCAGTTAATATAAGAGATCTCAAATTCCCAGAAGCCAATGATCCCTGAGCAACTGTAGATGGAGAGAATACGGTTTCAGAAGCAGCACTTTGGGTAGCATAAGTTCCATCAGAAAGAATGGCAGGTCTTCTAGAGGAAACAATCGCAGCGGTGTTCTGCGGAGTCTTGTTTGAGGAATCAGTTGACTCTGCTTCTTCGGAAGCAGAGTAAAATGGCATCTCACCGAGGCATTGCTTGATGGTTGCTATGCCACTCTCAACTTCAGAGAGTGATAGGCAATATTCCCCAACAATCCAAAGCGCAAATGGGAAAACCTTTGCAGCTCGAATCTGATAGAAGGTGTCCAACAAGCGGGTTATGATTGAAACCCTCAATTTGGGGTTTGATTCAATGATCTCTCTGACAAAGACAGCCACATCAAGAGCTGAAGCCACATTGGTGTCACCCAAGAAATCCATCAAAAGATGTACCACCGCGCTTGCTACTTCAGGGAACTTGACAGCACAAGCGTGAATGGCTTGGACGAGCATCTGTCTATAATCACCATTCTTCTCAAGCTCACCGCTTTGTGTCTTCACAACTTCTTTCTTCAACGTTTGCACAACCTCATTGACATTCCGATAAGTAATCAATTCAAGGACAATATCAAGTGTCTTCTTGCGAATGTCAAGACTCGGGCTAGAGAGTGCTCTTAGCACATCCATGATCATCTCAACCATGATCTCCCTATGAGAGGCTTTGAGCTCATTCAACCTGTCGAGCACAATAAGCTTCACATTGTTGTCACTCTGAGAAAGAAGAAGCTGGCAGTATGTGTTGGCAGCTGCTCTGATAGCCGTGGGAGCAGATGACAGAGACACAAGTGTCCCGGCACATTCATAAGTAACTGCAGACGAACGTGCATTTAACAAAGCTATAATAATCTTAATGTACTTCCCCTTCTCTGATGGCTTGGTCCTACAAACCTTCTTGATTAATTCCAAAACCACCATCTGAAGCAATTCATCCCACTCCAAAACCTTATCAACATTAGTCAGAAGATAGTTTACCGCCCGGTCTTGATCGCAATTGAAGAGCATAAGAAAGGCGTTTCTTTTGGCAGAGGGATCCTGTTCGGTTGAGAGAAGCTTCTCAATGGTCTCAGGTGCATCTACCAAGAGCTGATCACCATGTGGGAGCTTATATATGGACATAACAGCCAGAATAGCGTTCCTACGGACAAAGGGATGGCGAAACTCAAGATTTTGCAAAAGTGACGGAATCAAAGGCTCCACAACTTCAGTCTCTCTCAACCGGCTAAGCAACCGCAAGGTGACTCCACGGATATACTCATTGGGATGCTCAAGGTTGTTCATGAGAGCCTGACATACCAATATCATCTCAGGTAAGACTTTGCCTCTAGAATCGGTTTTCTCAATAGTCTCAAGGTAAAGAATAAGTAGCTTCTGGATGGTGTGGTCCTGAGACGTCAAAACGTATCTGATGATAGTGATGAAAAGCTGAGGAAGAGTTTCACCATTAAGCAAAAGCATGATGGCGTTCTTCAAGGCATCGATTTTGGCTTCTACGTCGTTTCCTTCGAGAGCTTCTTTGATCTCGTTGGCTACTGCAGGACTTGCTTTGTCATTGTGAATTAGCAGCGTACATGATTTCTCCATCTTTTACTTTTTTTTCTTCTTCCTGTTATTTTCGTCAACCAAAAGGTACACTAAATCAAACAAGTGAGGAAACAAAAATTCAAAAAGATCAACGGATTGAGTTACGAAGCATTGAGTTACGAAATCGTGCATTCCAAAATCTCAACGATTTCAATTGTTTCTGACAATGGTGCGGAGATTATAAGAAAATAGATCTACGGATCCGATCCGCGGATCGTAACTAAACTATCATCATCACAACAAATTCCGAATGGGATCAGCGGAATCGATCACCAGAGATTCGGATCTACTCAGCACAAACCGGAATCCAAAAAAAAAATTATAATGCGAAACGGAAGAAGAGGGAAAGAAAGAGAAATTGACAAACCGGAGATGACGGGGGAGATGAAGGAGGAGACGCGGTGGCGAATCGGAGGGGGTGGGCTTGAGATTTACAGAGTTTTGGATCCCGGGGAAAACGATCGTACACAGTGAAATTTTTAACTGTGTAGTACTGTCGACCATTCATCCAATTTATGTATGCTTAATTTCTTTCTTTTACTTAATAGCTAAGAAGACTAATTAATTACGTACCCAACCCATTTGGCTTAGTCGGCCCATAAGGCCATAATCATTTCATGACATTTTTTTTCTGTCTTCTAAGCCCAATTTTATAGTAAACTTTGTTCTTCTTAACCCTACAAGACCACGATAGCTCTACCTCTATATGCATATGCTAATGATGATTTCCTATAAACTTGATTCCACTAATCCAACTTAATTCATATTTTTTATGACCTGAACTATGTATCTCGTATAGAAACGTTAAATACAATCTCTTTAATCAACCAGCAGATCAAAAATAGACTTTATAATACACATGGAACTTTGGTTTATAGAAAAAAAAAATGTTTTCAAAACAGTTTCACTTTAATTTCAAAATATATTCAGCACATATATACAGAAGTAAACCAAAAAAGAAAAAGGATTTAAAAGACTTGCAGCAAATACAAAAGTTGTTATTTTTTCAAAAAATAGAAACAAGAATCGACACAAACAAAAAAAAGTTTAAATTAGAATCAAAACTATGTAAATGCGGAAATCAAAACTATACTACAAAGTTAGACTAAGACTAGACAGCTTCGGAGCCGTAAGGTTCAAGATTCTTGTCATCATCCTTAAGATCACTGAATCTTGACTTCTTGTCTGAAGGAGCAGAAGAAGAGGAAGAAGAAGAAGAGGAAGCTTTAAGTGATTGACCTCTTGTGTTAAGGTAAGTATATAACGAAGTCCCCATAATCGCCACAAACGCACCGCAAACACTAATATAACCACTATTTGACCCGAATATGTAGTAGTTTCCAAGGAGGAGGACACAGGTCTTGAATTGTCCCAGAACCACATGCGTAATTGCAGAAGTTGCTCTGCAAAAAAAATGGACATAGTCTAGACTTAAGTAACCAATTACTGAACAAACAAACAAAAAGAAACTTGTATGTACTGACCACACTAATAATATAGGCAATGTTTACTCACCCGAGAGCTAAGGCTCCGGACCATTGAAGAAAGAATCCAAGAAGAGCGGAAATAAGAATGGCGGATGTGTTGGCTAAGCTCCAGTTGAACGATAGAGCGCCTGGTGGATCCAAGAACGGAATCATCGATACTAGAAACAACAGAGTGATTGGTGTTGTTTTCCACATCAACCTGGATAAGAAAAGAGATGATGATGGTATTGAGAGATGTCGATACAGCAAGAACGAATGAATGGGATACTAAAAAACTGATGAATCTGATTTACATACGCTAAAGCAGTCCAGTTTTCTCGTTGTTGCATATTTGACCACAAGATTTTGTTAGTTGCGCTCGGTATGATCCATGCGAATGCCACACAAGCACCAAAGAGACTAAACTGTAAATCTGTTACAGTCGCAACCGCAACTCCCACAGATACAACTGTAAGTGAAACGACCTGAAAAAAAAAACATCATCAGCCCCAAGGTTACTCATCACTATGCCAAAGTTTATCCCTTTTTGTAATTCTACAAACTCTAGTCCTAAATTGTATCACTGCAAATTCAATTGTGTACCAAACAACTGCAGATTTATAATTTGGAGCTAACTTGTATGGGACAAAGAAAGAAAGAAAGAAAGACTCATTTACCTTCATGAAAGAAACTCTCTTTCCATACCACAAGAACTCAGCAAAGACAATAGAAGGCGTAACAGCGATTTTCGCCATCTGGTAGAAACCAACACTAGGAACATAAACAATGAACAAAAACTGCGGTGAGTTACAACTTGAGCAATGTAAGTGAACCAAAAGGAGATAAAGAGATATATATTCAAGAACCTGTTATACTTAAGGCTAACATTAGCAAGTCCTGTAGAGAGTGACATTACAATGCCAAGAGTATAGAGGGGAAGAGAAGATGATTTCGTGGAAGGAGGTGAAGCAGGGAGGAGGGAAAAGGATTTGAGAAGAGCCATTAACAGATAAGCTACAATGTAGTGGATGAATGTGAGAAACACTGGAAACTCAAAGCCTATGTTTTTAAGCACCTGAAATCAAAAAGGAACCAACAAAATAAAAAGCTGATTACTTTGAAGTAGAAGTTAACACAAAATGAAGATTGATTGGTTTAGTAAACAAAAAAGTAAGTACCCATTTGTTGATGAAGATAATGCTAATAGCAACAATGAAATTGAAAGAGAGAGCAACAGTAGGGCCACAGATACGATGTTGTTGTTGTTGCTGTCTCTTTGGAGTTTCCGGTGAACGGAATCTGTTAAATAACGAAGCTCTCAAGTCCTCCAATGCTTTTCCTGAATCAGAATTTACCAAAAAAATCAAAAATCAAAAATCCAGCACATTTTCAACTAACCCTAATCAAAGAAATAAAATTTGGGGGGTTTTGATATAGTAAGATTGGATAATTCTGAAATAAAAATGAGATCTTTGCAAAAGGACAGAGTAATTTTGATATAGTAAGACCATGGAAATGAATTGAAGTGTAAAGTTAAAAGATTTTTGGAACAAACCTTTTTCACCAGCATCACTGTCTTTGCGTTTGAGAATCTTCTTAACATCTTTACGAAGCCAAGAACTAAACATCTTAGGTGTCAGTAACATTGGTTTTCTTCTATCAAAGCTTTTTTTATGAGTTTTTCCAGATTCCAAAAAAACTCATAAGCCAAGAGTAAGAGAAGCAGCAATGACCCACATAGCCAAAAAAAAAGAAAAGGGGAAAATCGAAGAAGGGTTTGTGTGTGTGTGTGTATACAGTTAGAGATTGTAGGTGTGTATTGTTCGTTTGTGAGATTAGGGGAGAAGAAGATTTGTGAAGAATTGAAGGAGACAAAAAAAAGAGAGAAACACGTGGCGGAGATAACGGGAAGATGGAGATTGAAGGGGATTAGAGAGAGAGTAATAATATCTTGATTTGAGCAAATCACGGTTCTTCACCGACCATTTAAAACGAACAGAGGCAATGTCACTGTGGCTCTCTGTCACTTTTTAAAGGAAGAGGGAATGTGATGAGAGAGAGCAAACAACAACACTCTTTTTCTAGTCCTCCTCGCTCTCAGTACAACAGTCTCCTCTTCTTTCTTTCTTTCTTTCTTTCTTTCTTTCTTTCTTTCTTTCACGCGTATTTATTTATTTATTTTCTCCGTGTTTCTTTTTTTTTCTTATATGGATAAAGTTTAAAAATTAATTATTTTTTATAGTCGACGGGGGAACAAAATAAGAATAAAATAAAATCAGTCGACAGAAAGACAAAAACCGAGTGGGACTTTTGGCTTTTTGGCTTTTTTCACAGAGTGATTTCCGTATCCGATAATCAGTCTATGACGTGGCGACATCTTTCTGAGACGTGGGACTTCCTTTTTTACGGTTTTTGTTTACCGTCTATGGGACTATATTTAACCACACCATTGCATCAGATTTTCAAAAGGTGTGTGTTTTAACTTTTAATTGGTTTGTAACACTTCAAAGTTGAACCTTTAAAGTTGAACACTTCAAAGTTGATTGAAACCCGTATCCACTGCGTTTCAATCAAACTTTTTAATTTTTATATATATGAATATATATATGATAGATAACATGATTTCAGACAAATATTTAATTTTACTGCTTTCTTCTGAGGTGTGCTTATTGTTAGATTTTAGTTCTTTGCTCTTTTGAATAAACTAGGGGTACCGAAATAAAGATTTCCATTCTTTCCAACTTTGATTCCTTGGTTAAAAAAACTTTACTAGTAGCAGTAGTGATTCCAAAGGTGGTAATCCATTCATCATCATATTACAAAATTAAAGAACCAAAAAGAAAAACCAGAATTCCGAATTTGCCCTACCAAACAAAACCCGAAAACTGTACTTTGGGGATTTCCGTAAAATATCATCAAATAAATTCCATACCAAACCAAACGCCTCTTTTTTTTTTGTTAGTCCTAAGAGTAGCAAGACATACTCACGAGTAGCTGAGAGAGAGAGAGATAAAAACCGCCGCCCATATCAGAGTGAACCTGGCACAAAAGCAACACTTATTAATACTTCGGTCCCTACTCCTACTTTTATACCAAACCGGCCTTTTCTTATGAAGTTTAGTTCAATTAATAATCACAAGCTGTGTAAGTTAATATTTACCTTCTCCACTAGACTTTTTCTTCTTGCCCCCGCATTTTAGTGCTGAGAGCTTGTTGCTTAAAGGAGCTGCAGGCACCGGAATGAATTTCCCGACCAAAGCAAGAGGCCAACTGGTCAAATAACAAATGTTCAACTATCACGTTAGTAATGTTTTCGACTAGCATTGCTTGTATATGTATCCAGCAGGCATATATATATGTAAAGAATATATAATAAAAGTGACCTGATAACACCAATCGCAGCGCATATCAGCCATTGTTTCCAGTTAAGTTTCGTTGTCGAAGCGAATTTACCGAGGAACTCAACAATGATAACCTGACAAAAGAAAACATGGCAGTTTTTTATGGAATGAACAAAAGGGTTTGAAATCTAATTTACAACGTTTTTAAGCTGGACAGAATTATTACCTGGAGGACGAGAGTTATGACTATTATACCCATGAAGAGACGATTCTTGATCACACCTTTGAAGATGTTCTTCTCGTCTGGTTTACGAGCATTAAACTCATTGAAAGCCTGTTAACAAAATAGTTTTGATTAACATAAACGGTTGAAATTCTGGTTTTATAAACGGTAAACAAGACTCTGATTTAATCAACTCACTTGGCAGAGAACAAAGGCGTTGAAGATAATTGTGTTCTTCACTCTGGTGGCGTGTGCAGGCACTTCATGTTCCAGGCCAAGTATGCTTATGCCTCGGAAATTGAGTGTTAACAATACACTCACTTGATAGATAGCCTGAACGATTAAAATTGCAGCTTTCTGTTAATATACATACTAGGGGGTGCTTTCAAATAATCAGAAAGTTAATTCACTGAAATTTTACCTGAATCAGCAAGTTTCTCCACATGATGTTGGTAATAAGAGGTTCTCTGCATAAAGAAGTCAAAGCACACCGATAAGTCTATATCTAAAAAAAAACAAATGTCTTATCAAGTTTGAATGTGAAACTAAAAGCAGCAAAAACAGTACTTTCTGCCAACCGGAGGCCTCCCCATGAGGTGATCAGTGGGTGGTTCAGTAGCCAAAGCCAATGCTCCAAGAGTGTCCATTATGAGGTTAACCCAGAGAAGCTGTATAATAAAGAAAACGCCAAATGTAAGAACAAAATTAGATATACAGAGAAAGAGAGTAGAAAAGAGCTAAATGCAACAGAAACCCAAACCTGCACAGCGGTAAGTGGAACGTCGCCACTTGAAATAGCAGCAACGACATTAATTATGAGAGCAGCAACATTGACTGTGAGCTGAAACTGGATGAATTTCTGAATGTTGGCATACACTGACCTTCCCCAGCGAACAACCTACATAGTAAAAGCCACCCAAGTTTAAGGTTGGAATACCGCATAATCAGATTTAATTGCAAGAAACACATTCTGTATTATGCCCAATATCTGGAATAATTTGGGTAATGAAGTAGATTATGTGCTTTGCAGACCTTGTGACCAGGAAGGAATCTATAATGAGGAAAAAGGTGATTTTGAGCATACCTTGACAACTGAAGCAAAGTTGTCATCCAGGATGATGATGTCCGAACTCTCCTTAGCCACTTCTGTGCCTGCTATTCCCATAGCAAGACCAATATCTGCCTGCAAATCCACTCAAAAAGTTCCACACCAATTAGAAAATGTTCGCCTGTCTGATTAAATACTTGGGGAAGCGAAACTTTTGTTTTTTCTATACCTCGTGTAATGCAGGGGCATCATTGGTCCCATCTCCGGTGACAGCAACAACATGTCCTTGTCTTCTCAGAGATTGTACCAGCAAAAGTTTGTCATTGGGCGATGATCGGCCCATAACCTAGACATGTGAATTTCGGTTTAGGCTGTTGCTACTATATCATATTACAGTAACTGATGTATCTGATGTTCAGGGAGAGTATTGGGTGAAAAAGCAGTGTACTGAGATTTTGGAACTAATCTTGTCCCTTTCTGCATCAGTCATCGCACGGAATGATTTTCCTTCAATGAGAGTAGGCTCGGAGGCATCTGCATCTGAAGTTAATATTCCACACTCTAAAGCAATAGCCCTGGCAGTTTGGATATTGTCACCAGTCACCATACGGACCTGAAATCAACATACAGTATATCATGAAGTGTTATTCACAAGCTAACCAATAATTTTCGTCATTGGCCTTTCTGGCTTTATTTTTTAATATAATATAATCGAACAAAAGAAGTACCTTGACACCAGCATTTTGACACAGCTGAACTGAATCTTTGACTCCTGGTCTACATGGATCCTGCGCATTTCAAACATTTGGATAAGAAAATCTACCAAGAATATTGCAGGACATGACATGCACTGATCTAAAACAAATGTGTCTATAAATAGAGTAATATGCAATGTGAAATGGTAAAAGTGATCTCAAAGGACGAGAGCAACAAAAACCACAAATTGTATATATGACTAAACATTGGATAAAGCAAAAAAAAAAAAAATTGGTCCTTACCTTTATGCCTACTATAGCTAGTAAAATAAGGTCATCCTCTGGGAGTACCCATTTTGAGAGCTCTTCGCCTGTTGGGACCTTTTCAGCCTCAAAGGTTCTAAAGGCCAGTGCAACACATCGTAAGGTTCTTCCAGCCATCTCTTCAATTCCATTCCTGAAATACAATGCCTGGGAACAACAAAGAAATTGGATTAGGCCCTAGGGGTAAATTACAGGTACACCCGCTTTCAAAGAGTTAATAAATTAGAATTTTCACAAACCTTTTCTTCAGTCATTGGGGCCACATTACCATCCTCATCGATGTAGCTTCTGCATGATGCCAGGACAATTTCAGAAGCTCCTTTCCAGTGAACATGAACTTCACCATCAGCCTGAAAAGTAATATTGAAAAAAGAAAATGTTGAAATAAAGAAAGAAAAACTAAATTGTGCTTATAGAGAACTGCATACATATTATTTTTGACTATAATATAACAAGAAAACTGATTTAATCTCCCATAAACGCATAGTATCTATACTTTAGAAGCAGACATTTACCGTTTTGACAGCAACACCACCACGTTTCTTCTCTGAGTTAAACGGAAAAGCATGAAGGATAGAAGACTGTGACCTGGTTGTCTCGAAATTCATTCCCAGCTGAAAGAGAGAAAACATAGAAATCACTCTTCCACTCATAGGTGTAAAAGTGTGTAGGAACTTAAACGATAAAAACTTAAAAATCAAACCTTGATTCCCCAGCCAAGAATGGCCTTTTCTGTTGGTGAACCAGACAACTCTAACTCACCACCGCCCTGTCACCAAAAAAAATCCCATGAGCAATGTTAAAGAATTACCTAAAAAATCTAACTTTCGTTCAAGATATAAAAGCTTGAAACTTACCTCTGGGACAAAAATACTACCAGTTGTGTTTTGGGATATTCCTTCAACGACTAAAGAAGTGATAGTTGGTGGCAATTGTGCAGTATCTGTTTTCTTGCCCCCCGCATAAGACTCAACCACTGTCATCTTTAAAACCAAATAGAAAAGTTTAGTAACATCAAGTGGTTAAACTGTTAACTTGAGTCTTACTCTAAACATGAAGTGAAAACAGATTTATTTATAAACACAAAACACACCTGATTCAAAGTTAGTGTTCCAGTTTTATCGCTGCAAATAGTGGTAGCAGAACCCATTGTCTCACAAGCAGATAGCCTTCGCACCTGCAAATCAAATTTTTGTCATGCTATATAGTAGAAAAGATAAAAGAATCAAATATTGATCCCTCCCATCACACAAGAAAGATTGAAAGATGATGTAAATCAATCATCATACCAAAGCCTTATCTGCCATCATTTTCCTCATCGAATAGGCAAGGCTGAAACAAAACAAAATAGAAGAAAAGCAAAATATTATCAGCAAAGAGAAGTAAGCTCTTCACTATGAAACTACCACACGATAGTGAAAGGGTCAGGTTTAACCAAGATAGGAAATACATACGTTAGAGTAACAGCCAATGGAAGACCCTCAGGAACTGCCACTACGACAATTGTAACCTGCAGAAACAACCGAATATTAGCATTTCTAGAGAAAATTGAAGATTTTAACTACTAAGATGATTAACTAGGAAACATACCGCTACGGTAACAACTTTGACCACATCATCAACTACATGACCAATTTTTGTCTTTCCTTTAATAAATTGAGGGCCTCCACCTACGTCTTTAGTGTGACCGGTGAAATACCTGTTAAAAAGACAAACAACGTACAGAGATATCGGTGCATAATGTCAGCTAGGGTTGTTTTCACAACTTGATGATGATATGGCTGAGTTCCAAAAAACCAATAAACATCCATACCGAGTCAGAAGAATCACTAGCACAGCAGCAGCAACTGCTAAGCCAATGGAACCAATAAACGTTGCAACCCCATTTAAGCGCACCTGGTTCAAGCAAGTCAAAGATTAGCTTAATTTTTAAAATTATAAGATTCAGCTAGCAATGATCTAAAAAATCCAACTGGTTCAAGCAAGACAAAGATTAGCTTAATTTTACAGTTGAAAGATTCAGTTAGCAATGATCTAAAAAATCAACCTGCAAGGGAGTTTCTTCACCATTGTCTTCAGAAATACTGGCCATCAGCAATCCCCATTCAGTGTTGACTCCAACACCAGTAACCTTGCAATAAGAAAAGAGCATACATATAACAGCTATCTCCTGAGACATCAGTTCTACAATGGAACAAGAAAAATTAGTGAGGAACCCTACCAGCATAGCACCATTTCCATCTGCCACTTTACAGCCAGACATTAGGAATGGGTCCTTGCTAGCGTCTTTGTTAACCTAGACAGAAAACGAAAGTCATCAGTTAGAAGTTATACCAAAGCGAGACGAGAAAGGCAACAATGTCAATATAATAAGAATCAAGAAACACACGATTTTGCTCTCTCCAGTCATGCTAGACTCATCAAGAGCAAGAGAGTGGCCAGATATCAGCACTCCATCCGCAGGAACCTAAAGACAATGTTTATCTTTAATTTCGATTAGACACATAGTAATACGGACAAAAAAAACAAAATGAAAAGGAGAGAATAGACCAACCTGATTTCCAATGTTGAGAGGTATGACATCACCCACCACAATGTCATAGATTGAAATTTCCACTCGTCTTCCACCTCTTACCACCTGTAAGCAATCAACAGAGAGTGTATTATAACTAAGGAAGGAACAAGAAAAAGAGTACTGAGGAAAGAGAAAGACTACATTGGTGCATATCTATACCTCCAGATGTATGTTTCTCTTTTCATCATTCAAGTTTTGAAACTGGAGAGACTGTTTGTAGTCACTGACAGCTGCAGAGGAGGAGAAAGCATCAGAATGACACTAAGAGTCATTATCAAAATTCTCATATTAAAAAAGTTAAATTACCTGTGACAACAATCACAAGAATCACTGCAAATGCAATGCTTCCTCCATCATACCACCCTTCTTTGATACCCTGTCGATGATTGTTACAGGTTAAACTGCAGTTGATATTACACTTGTTAAAGTGGGAAGAGCCAGATCGAACTAATTGATTTCATTGCATACCTCTGTTTTTATCCCAAGTGCTAAAGACGCTACCGCAGCAACCATCAAAATGATCAAGGTGAGATCATGGCTAGCATCCCAAAGAAACCTCTGTGATGAAAAACAAAAAACCAACAGCCTTATGAGAAAGTGAGCAGGGAAAAAACTAATTTCAAGCAACACATTAACAAAAATCAAATATGCATCGTCATACCAGAAACCCTTTCCCTTTCTTGCGAGGATAGGTATTTGAACCATAAACGGTCTTGCGCTTTAGCAAGTCATCATCATCTCCACTGATACCTTTCTCTGGATTAGTCTTCAGCAAACTTGACAATCCTTGAGGCTGATGCAACAAAAACATGCATACCATTAAGTTAACTAGAGACTAACAATAAATATAACCAGACACAAGCACGTATCATGACTGAAATTTTACCCCTCCATATTGCTGCAGCGAACCACTGTTGTGATCCTTTGACATTATGACAAGCTGTTCAGGAGTAATTCCAAAATCCCCAGCCGGAGTGGCAGTCGCTGTTGGTTTTTCACCTCCTGAGAGCAAAAAAATAAGACCACATCAACAAGTTTATACATAAAGAATCGCTTCACCAAATTCAGAACCAGATTATGCACAACACCAAAGTACACACAAGTTTGCCAAAATTACCTTGCTCACGCCCCATATCCATGAAACGATTTGCAGCCTGAAAGAGTAATAGAAAAAGCTAGTCAGTAAAATGCAACATATCATGACAAAGACATGACTTACCAACTACCAAATAAAATTACCAAAAGAGCATGAGCATGACTTCTGATCTTCTTTCTCATCTCCATGGTTTCTTGCTCCTTCTTCAAGTCCATGGTGTATCGGAATCTCCTGGAGGCATTGAGAACCAGCGCAGCTTTCTGCAAAAAAAAAAAAAAAAAAAAAAAAAAAA
>NC_025702.1:15379781-15390774 GCF_000633955.1 Camelina sativa
AAAAAAAAAAAAAAAAAAAATACAGCGAAGCTTTATTTTCCCGAAAAAAACAAATAAATACAGTAAGTGCGTACAAATCCAACCTAATTTCCTTGAGAAAAAAAAAAAATCAGAGAAAAATTTTCTCAGATTTTTAGCCTTGATTTCAAAAGTATACCATGAAAAAAAAAAAAAAAAAATCGAAGAACACGAGTCGCTCTACGAAACGGTTATTTTCAGTATACTAGTCAACAAAAATTCAAAACAAGTAAGACTAAAAAAAAGAAGACGAAGACGAAGAAGAAGAACAAAAGGAGACAAAGCGACCAACACTGCAAAATCTTAATTAAAAAAATTAAAAAATAATTAAAATATATTAAGCTATCGAAATCCGAAACTCGTTTCGTAGTCGGTTGAGAAGCGAACATCGAGACGACGAAATCCAAAAAAAAGAAAGAAAAAAACGAAGTCTACCTGGAGAGAGAAACCTCCGGTGTAAGTTCGCCGGGGAATCTAAGTAAGTTTACCGCCGGGGAGAAAAGGGTCACTAAACTTTGAGATAGAACAGTAAGGGAGCATATATATAGATCCTAAAACAAAATCCTAAAACATTTATAATCTAAATTAGAATGTCATTGGGCCATTATGGGTAATTTTCCAATTTTCTTCACTACTTCCGCTACGTGGCACGCGTTAAATTAATGCTGGTGAGATTAATTTCCTTTTTCTTTTCTTTCTTCTAAACAAATTAAATAAAATATCTGGATTATTACTTTAACTAAAAGGATTCTATCTTATGAAAAGGAAAAAATCAAAGTAAAGAAAAAAAAGATAAGGTTAACAAGAATTTAAAACTTTTCTTCGAATAATTTTGTTACCAGTTTAAAACATGTGTTTTTAAAATTTTATAGATATGTGTCTTTATCCTAAAATAATTAATTTTAAAAAAATAATTAAACAAATTAAATTGAAAATTAAATTTATTTAAAATTTAAACTGTGGAATGATAAAAGTCTGGTATTTTTTTTTAACATAAGTATGAAAAATCGAATTAAGCTGTGGATTATTACTTTAACTGAAAGGGAGATCTATCTTATGAAAAGGAAAAATCAAAGTAAAGAAAAAAAAATATAAGGTTAACAAGAAAAAACTTTCCCTAGAATAATTTTTACCAGTTTTAAACATGTGTTATTTAAATTTTATAACTAAACTTTAAATATCTTAAATTCTATATATATATATGTGTCTTATCATCTAATAATTTAAGTAAAACAAAAAAATCAATAGAAAATTAAACTTATTTTAAAATTGAAACTGTGGAATGATGTAAGTATTTTTTTTTTTTTTACACAAGTATGTTATTTGGAAGAGTATACTTTGTATGGTCTCTTCTTGTATAGTTATTTTGGAAATTTGCATTTATTAACAAATAGACAAAACAAAACGCATAGATTTGCAGATTCCGGTTACCTTTAATCCCTGAAAGTTCGATATCTAACTGTTTTTCAGAATTCGAATCCATAAGCTGAGTTCTGTATAGAGAGAGGAGGATTGAACTTTGGACTACTCAAATCTGAGCATTGTTTATATTTAACAAAAGAAAACTATGTTATTGAGTATTGACCTATTCATAATGCATACAATTAGATTAGTATATTTTCGTTTCCTTAGTATAACGCAGGTTAAGCAACTTTCATTTAAAGTTCAAACTCTTTGTCTTAATGCACCGACGCCTTCAGTATATACTAAACAAACATTACAAAGAATTCAAGTAATATCGTAACTCTTCTTAGTAGTCACTGTTAAAGCATTTACAATGATTTTTTATTTTTTCTTCTATAAAAGAAATATTTTATAATAAAAGTAAATTTTCTTTCAATCTACCTCTATTTTTACCTCTAAAATAGAGATTGCTATTTTTTCTTTTATTTATAAAAAAATTTTATTTTAGAGGTGAAAATAGAGGTGGATTAGAGTAAAATTCATCTTTATTATATAAATAAAAAAAAATAAGAAAAACGATAGGAGATGTCTTAGAATTGTAATGAGGGAAAAAGGTAAATTGTGTTTTTTTAAACGCGGAAACACGGTACGTAAAAAAACGTAGTTACGTCTGGGTGGGGTGATGATGAATAAATGTTTGTTTCGCAGACGTTAATGAGAAGCGATCCCAAGTACTCAACAACATACCATGTTCATTCCACGGATGCCAAACGAATAAAACGATCCACCTAAGAATATGATTTACTCACAAACAAAAAAAAACTACTTTGATATTGAGAGATTGTACCTGTATACATATGGGAAGAAAAAGATCTCAAGGGGTCCCTTTTAGAAAATTAGCGTTAGAGGAGATTAGTTACTTCTGTATCATCACAAATCTGTAAAGTAGGAACACCCACTAATAAGTAGGAACACCTGTAAAGTGTAGATTAGATTTGCGATGGAATATTTTATGTAAAATAGGTTTGTAATTATATTAGTATTAAATGAACTAGACCATAATTATTGTTTTAATACTCCAGATGTAAGCAAAGTAACCAAAACAGCGAATTAGACAGCCCAGGGAAATAATTTTTTTTGAAAAAGGGTCGGGGACTGTAATGCTGCCACGTCTACAAACAGCAAGGCTTTTTTGTAAATAATTTCAATATTTTAAAATACTTTCTGACGTGTGAAGCTCTTTTGTTCTTATTGGTGACGTGTCGGTCACGTAGAGAAACCACTGTTTACGTGTCAGTTGATCAACCGACTGAAATTACAACTTCTTCTTTTTTTCCGGACTGTTTAACTTGTTAATCACTTTGTTTTAAATCTCTGTTTGTAATTTGAATTTTCATATTCTACTATGTAAATAAAATAATCATTCCATTTTTGGTTGTTTCCTTCTTTATTAGTGTTTGAAAATATGGAACGAATGGGACATAAAGGAAAAGAATTTACTGAAAATGACATTACTAGTCTATCATTAATTAAATTAGCCTCTCTCCTACACTCCAGTCGAAACAAGCACACAATGGTAGATTGTAAAAATATTAAATATCATCGAACAATCATTTCACTCTTCAAGTACAGTTGTAAATGTAGATTAATTAGTAATACTTAATTTTGAGTATAACGTACGCAAAATTCATCATTTAAATCAATTGTAGTCGTTATACATTTATTTGCACATATATGTAACCGATATAATTATCAACCAAGTAAAGATGCAATGACCATTTCGTATCCGCCGTTTCGCTAAAGTGCAACTTTGACACCTCGTTTATTTATCAACATATGCTCATTAAGTCATTATTGTAATATAGCAATATCACCAAACCGTTCTACATAGGAAGATGGATCATCACATATGCTCATTATGGTCTACCAATATCACCAAACCGTTATACATAGAAAGAGGTGGAATGTGGGACGTTGATTATTGAATATTCATGCAATCTAATTTGGAGTTTCGGTTATGAACTAGTTATCTTCTGCTTTTCGTTGAATCATTAAGCCATCCATAAACCATCTGAAAACCTACGACTACATAAGTACACTGACTCCACTAAACCATTGGAAAAATGTACATCACCTGATGCAGTGCAGTTTACATTTACCTACAGAAAAGTCTAAGAGCAAAAGAGACTGGCTATATATGCATTTTTTATGTTGCTTAGTTTTTTTTTTTACTTTCATGAATGTTTTTAACCATGACTTTGCATTTGTAATCTATTGATTTAAAAAATAAAGATTAAAATAAACAAAAGAAAAAATATTTCCAATTCTATAAGAATTATTTCTTTTTTGGGGCAAACTACAGTAATTATTTCATCGGAGGAGAATGCTAACAAGAATAGTTAAGTTAGATGTCTTTATTATGTCATGAATTTTGTTTACACCATATCTATCCAAAATAATTAATGTTCACAACTCACAAGAGGAGAATAATAGTAAGGAAAGATCAAGATATATGCAGTCTTAAGATAAATGTCTTTATTATGTCATGAATTTTGTTTACTTCTTTCTTTTGTTTCTTTCCTCGTGTCAACGACATAATCTTCTTTTTCTTATTATTGGTCATAAAGAAATAAAGTAACTAAAGGTTTATATTCACGTCGGCCAATAGGAGAATCAATATTCCCTCTTACACGAAGCTTCTTACAAGGATATCTCTTATGAACAAACTTTATAAAAGTATGTTTACAGAACGCATGAGTGTTATAAGACATATTCGCGTGATTTGTTCAAATCAGAGAATTAATTTAGTCGTCGTAAACTCAAATATCATGTTTTATACTTTTATTAGTTGTTAACTCATATGTTAAATTAAAGTACGGTCTACTCCCTTTATATCATGATAAATGATGATTTTTTAATATTATTTTTGTATCACAAAAAATAATTTTCTGTATAATTTTTCAATTAATAATAAAAAATTATAAATTTTAAAAATCATTAAACAAGAATTTATAAATTTGATGAAATACTATTGGTTAATAATTATAAAATATTTTATTATAAATAAATAATATATTTATTGCTAAACATTCAATTTTTTTTAATTTATGTAAAAATTCTAAAACATCATCTATTACTATAAAAAACGAGTATACACCGTCAATTGTTTCTCTATTCTTGATAATTTTTCTATTTCCCACCATTTCTTCATCGTGTGTCTAATCTCAATCACGTCGTTGTCATTCATACTACTTTGGTTATGAAAATTTAAAACAAAAACAAAAGCGGGGTTAATTTCGTAATCTAGAAGAAATTATTGGTAGGATTATGATATAAAAACATACAACCATGAAATATATAATATTTTGGGACCATATAATATTAGCTCACACCCAAACATATTTAAAAAACTTTTTTCTTGTCGACTATATTTTCAAACATTTGTTATCTGTATGTTTAGAAAATATCTGATTCTTACCTACTTTTATTTCTGATCGTGATCAAGTAAACACTATATTTTCAAACATGTCCATTTGAATACGAAAAGACATGATGAAATTCCAACAACAAATGATCATTTTATTTTATTTTGGTCATTCTTGTATTCTTGCAATATTGAAATGCATTCATCATCATCTAATACCTTACAGTTGGACTAAACAATAAAACGATATTTTAGAACTAGGGGTTATTGGGGATGATATTTTGCTAATCTAAAATATAAGTGTATATAACCCATCGAACAGCTGATTAACAAAATTTAAGCATAGTGTTCATCATTTGAATTGGCCAAATAAATTTTTTTTTTTTTTTTTTACTTTTTAACTATATTTATAACAATAAGTTACAAGTCTAATAATGTAATGATTTGTCCGAAAATCTAAATAGATCTTTCTATAAAGGAGAAACAGTCAAAAAGTGTTTTGGAATCAGAAGTTTTGAAGAGTAAGAAGGTGGATTCGGTAAAGCCCAATACCATTCAAATGACGAAGCCCACCAAACCCAATACTGAGCAACGGTCGGATAAGAAAAAAGAGAAAGCTTCCTGCAACCAACCTATTGCTAAAGCAAAAGCAGTGAGTTGTAACAAAGGACTGCAGATAGAGACAAAGAACAAGTTTGACGTCCTTAGCCTCATTTGTGATGGTGACAACTGTCCAAATGATTAAGGTCCTATGTATAAATAGAGTCTAACCATCCTTGTAAACATTTTAAGAGAGTATGCAATAACAAACAAAAGAACTTTCTTCATATTATCTTAATTCTCTATATGGTATCAGAGCCATGACATTGTCCACTAAGCTCTATTCACAACCAGTGATAAACATCACTAATTGTGTTACTGTGAAACTTACAGAGAGAAACTATCTGCTCTGGAAGTCTCACTTCGAATCGTTCCTATGTGGTCAAGGGCTCCTAGGGTTCATCAATGGCTCAACCCCACGTTCTGCATCTGCTACCAAATCCGACAACACACCAAATCCAGCTTACCATGCCTGGATCCGCTCAGATCAAGTTGTAAGAGCTTGGCTTCTTGGTTCGCTAACAGAAGATATCCTCACAGAAGTTGTCAACACAACAACATCTCAAGAGGTATGGAATTTCTTGGCTGGTCACTTTAATAAGGTCTCATCTGCTAGGTTGTTTGGTCTGCAACGAAAGTTACAGAATACTGAAAAGAAAGAGAAACCTATGCTAGAATACTTGAAAGATCTTAAGAGTGTCTGTGAGCAACTAGCCTCGGTAGGAAGTCCTGTTAGTGAGAGAATGACAATCTTTGCTGCTTTAAATGGTCTAAATCGTGAGTATGAACCGATAAAAACTTCGATTGAGGGTACCCTGGATGCTACTCCATCACCTACTCTCGACGATGTGATCCCTCATCTGACAGCTTATCATGATCGCCTCATGTCGTACAATGAAGAATCAAACATCACTCCTCACTTGGCGTTTAACTCTCAGCGGTTTGATGGGTCTTCCTACAACAACAGAGGACGAGGAAACTCACAACGATCTAGAGGAAGAGGCGGATATTCTACCAGAGCCAGAGGATTCCACCAGCAAATGTCTTCCTCCTCGAGCTCATCAGGGTATTCTACTGACAACAACCGACCAATTTGTCAGATATGTGGAAAGGAGGGACATGTAGCAGCAAAGTGTTGGCACCGCTTTGACAACAACTATCAGTCACCACTCCCTGCAGCTTTAGCCGCACTGTGCATCACTGATGTCACAGATCAAGGAGGTCACGAGTGGGTTCCAGATAGTGGTGCCACTGCTCACATCACCAGTTCCCCTGTTCACCTGCAACAGTCACGTCAATACACTCGGAGTGACACTATCATGCTTGGAGATGGAAATTTCTTTCCAATCACACACACTGGTACTGCTGTTCTTCCAACAACAACATGTACTTTACCACTTAAAGATGTTCTAGTAGCTCCTGGTATAGCAAAATCTTTGTTGTCTGTTTCTAAACTTACAACATATTACCCTTGCTCCATTAAGTTTGATTCTGATGATGTTCTTATTAAGGAGAAGACAACAAAGAAGCTTCTCACTTTGGGTCCACATCTTAATGGATTGTACACGCTCAAGCATCAATCGTTCCAAGCATTCTACTCATCACGACAACATGCAACGTCTGATGAAGTGTGGCATAGACGTCTTGGACATCCTAACAACAAGATCATGGAACAGTTAATCAAGAATAAAGCTATAGTCATCAATAAAAGTACCAAGCATGTATGTGAGGGATGTCATCTTGGGAAAAGTAGTCATCTTCCTTTTTCAGATTCTCAGTTTGTTGCAACTAGGCCATTAGAAAGGGTTCATTGTGATTTTTGGGGTCCTTCCCCAGTTACATCTGGTCAAAGGCTTCAGATATTATGTAATCCTGATTGACAATGGGTCTAGATATTGTTGGTTTTATCCATTGAAAAATAAATCAGACTTTTATTCTACATTCTGCAATTTTCAGAAGCTTGTTGAAAACCAGTTTGGCTGCAAAATTAAAATGTTTCAGTGTGATGGTGGTGGCGAGTTCACAAACAAACAGTTTCTTAATCATCTGAGTCAGTGTGGTATCCAGCAACCCATTTCCTGCCCCTACACTCCTCAACAAAATGGACTTGCAAAAAGAAAGCACAAACACATTACTGAACTAGGTCTCTCCATGATGTTCAGCAGCAAAGTTCCTCAGCAATTCTGGGTAGAAGCCTTCTTCACAGCAAATTTTCTGAGTAATATCCTCCCCACTACAGCTCTAACTGACAATCAAAGTCCCCATGAGAAGCTCTATCAATCCCCTCCAGTTTACACAGCCTTAAGGACATTTGGCTGCACTTGTTATCCAACTCTCAGGGACTATGCAGGAAACAAATTTGATCCAAGATCTCTCCGCTGTGTCTTCTTGGGCTACAACATCAAATACAAATGATATATATGCTTGTATCCACCCACAGGGAGGATCTACATCAGTCGCCATGTTCTGTTTAATGAGTATGAGTTCCCATTTTCTGACATATACAAACATCTTCACAACAAAGGAGGATCAAAGCTCCTACAAGCATGGCAACAAAGTTTCCAATTTCATCAACCACCGTCTGCTCCAACTCAAGTCTCTTCACAGTCTAAACAAAGTCAGACACTGTTCTCTGATGAAGATTTTCCTCCTTTGAGTCGTACCACAGTTGCAACAACTATCAAACCTGTGAATGTGACAAGTAATGAAGTTGTAACAATTGATGCAGACACTCATGTTCCTCAAGAAGGATCAAAGTCCATCGAAGATACACAAAGAAATGCAGATACTCCTATTCCGCAAGAAGGATCAGAGTCCATCGAAGATACACAAAGAAATGCAGATACTCCTTTTCCGCAAGAAGAATCAGAGTCCATCGAAGATACATAATCAACTATAGAGAACAAACAAAGGGAGAACCAACAATCTCAGTCCACACATTCAATGCAAACAAGATCGCAATCAGGAGTACGAAAGCCTAATCCTCGTTATGCCCTGCTCACTCTCAAAGCTTCTTATCCAAAACCCAAGACTGTAACAGAGGCTTTAAAGGATGAAGGGTGGACTGATGCAATGACAGAGGAGATTGATAACTGCAAAGAAACAAACACGTTCTCCCTTGTACCACCTGAACCGGACATGAACATTATCGGTTGTAAATGGGTATTTCGAACAAAGCTGAAGTCAGATGGTTCCCTTGATAAGCTACGAGCAAGACTTGTGGCAAAAGGGTTTCACCAAGAAGAAGGTGTTGACTACTTCGAGACCTACAATCCAGTTGTAAGAACCGCAACAGTTCGCCTTGTTCTCCATGCTGCCACAATAATGCAGTGGGAACTCAAGCAATTGGACGTCAAAAACGCCTTCTTACATGGTGATCTCACTGAAGATGTATACATGCTTCAACCACCATGCTTTTTTTACAAGACTAAACCAGATCATGTTTGGAAACTTCACAAATCTCTCTATGGACTCAAGCAATCACCAAGAGCATGGTATGATAAGTTCAGTACATTCTTACTGGATTTTGGCTTTTTTTTGTAATATGCAAGATCCCTCTCTGTTCATATACGATAAAGGCTCCGACATGCTTCTGCTATTACTATATGTTGACGATATGGTGATTACCGGTAGCAACACAGCTCTTCTCAACAAACTCCTGGACAGTATGAATCAAGCTTTCAGAATGAAAGATCTTAGCCAACTTCAATACTTCTTGGGAATACAAGCAACTCACCATAAAGATGGATTGTTCCTTTCACAACAGAAATATGCAGAGGATCTTCTCTAAGTAGCTGGCATGTTTGATTGTGCTCCTATGCCTACACCTCTACCAGAACAACTCAATCAAGTGCCACATCAGAAGGAACTCTTTTCTAATCCAACCTATTTCAGGAGTTTGGCTGGAAAATTGCAGTATCTTACTCTAACAAGACTTGATATCCAGTTTGCAGTGAATTTTGTCTGTCAAAAGATGCATGCCCCTACCATGTCTGACTTCCATCTGCTCAAAAGAATCCTCAGATACATCAAGGGGACTGCAAGAATGGGTATCTTCTTCAACAAAAACACCAATTTCAAGCTAAACGCTTACAATGACAGTAGTCATTCTGACTGTAAAGAAACCAGGAGGTCCACAACAAGCTACTACACTTATCTTGGCAAAAATATCATCTTTTGGTCTTCCAAACGACAGTCCTCAGTCTCCAAGAGCTCGACTGAAGCCGAGTACAAATCACTGTCAGAAACCGCTTCAGAGTTAGCTTGGATCAGCAACATGCTTCGGGTCTTACGCATTCCTCAACCAGAAACTCCTGAGCTCTACGGTGACAATCTTTCCTCCATATATCTCGCTGCTAATCCAGTCTTCCACTCTCGAACTAAGCATTTTGAAACACACTATCACTATGTTCGTGAGAGAGTAGCAATGGGAGCTTTGATCGTCAATCACGTACCAGCACATCTTCAAATTGTCGACATATTCACAAAGTCTCTTCCACTTCGACCTTTTGCAGAGCTAAGACACAAACTTGGTGTGGTTTTGCCACCCGCACTAAGTTTGCAGGGGAGTATAAAGGAGAAACAGTCAAAAACTGTTTTGGAATCAGATGTTTTGAAGAATAAGAAGGTGGGTTCGATAAAGCCCAATACCATTCAAATGACGAAGCCCACCAAACCCAATACTGAGCAACGATCGGATAAGAAGAAGGAGAAAGCTTCCTGCAACCAACCTATTGCTAAAGCAAAAACAGTAAGCTATAACAAAGAACTACAGATAAAGACAAAGAACAAATTTGACGTTTTTAGCCTCATTTGTGATGGTGACAACTGTCCAAATGATTAGGGCTACAATATCTTAGTCATATGTATAAATAGAATCTCACTATCCTTGTAAACATTTTAAGAGAGTAAGCAATAACAAACAAAAAAAACTTTCTTTGTATTATCTTAATTTTCTATACTCTCCACTATTGATATTTAATGAAATATTGCAAGAGAATCTAAAATTTTAAGAATAACTGGAATTTGAGGTAAATATCCTTATCAACAACTAACTGCAACAACTTAATTTTGTCAAAAGGAAAGAAAAACACAACTTCAAGCATTGGATGCTTTCTCTGTTCATTACAACATCGAACGAAAATGGTTATAAGCATGAAGTTAAGTTAAAGAACCGACCGACACAAAAATAATATTTTCTATTGCGATGGTTGTTATAAAACGAATCGAATAACAAATTTTCAGTGATTAATTAGTGAGATTATTTATATTATAAAGGCAAAAACAACACTTTGCCTAATCAAAACGCAAGAGACAACATAATAAAGGATACGTCTCTTTAAGTTCTTACTTATCTCAATGCTCTCTCAACTAAATTTGATCAGAAAGAATAGAATAAAGCACACAACTCACAAATCAAGTCATTAGCAAAATTACATGTGCATAACAAAATACGAGGAGACGAATTGAACAAAATATTAAGAGTACAGATTGGTTAGAAAAAGCAAATTGACAACAACATCAAAAAAAAAAAAAAAAACCCCGTCT